>NC_056727.1:363608041-363788041 GCF_019279795.1 Protopterus annectens | reverse complement strand
CCTATCATAGGAAGCAGCTGTTGAAGTGTTAGCATCCTGAATTTTGGGATTACCAAAAAAGTGTTTAGATTAGAGAGGTCCAGGATAGGACGCCAGGAGCTGTCTTTTCTGGGCACTAGGAAAAGTCTTGAATAAAAACCTTGCCCCCTTTCTTCTGCTGGAACAGGTTGAATAGCCCTGATACTTAGAAGAGAGAGAACCTGCTGTTGAGCCTCTGCCCACTGATTTGGGGGTAGGTCTGGCCAACTGTTTGGGGTTGGTAGGGTGTGGAAGTGGAATCTGTATCATTGGGAAACTATATTCAAAACTCATTTGTCCTGGGTAATGAGTTCCCAGTTTTTGCATGCAGGGCGAGCTTTCCTCCTAAGGGAGCAGGCAGCTAGGCAGGGCTTGGAATGGTTGAGGTTAAGTCATTGTGCCATTTTCCCATAGGGGGGTGTCTTACTACTCCCTGCTTTGGAAGTGGGAGCCCCCCACTGCTTAGGCCTGTGCGTAGCCTGAGACTGTAACCTAGGTGGTCTGCTGTTCCTGGGTTTGGACTGAGAAGGCCTGGAAGAGGCTGGAAAGGCATACACCAATTCTTTGAAGGCCAATGCCTACTAAATCTGGGAGGCTGTACTTGCAGGAAATCTTTAACAGTTTGCATAGATTTAGCTTTTTCCTCCATCTTTTTGAGGACATCTTTTGCTTTGTTGCCAAACAGGCGGTCTTCGTTTAAGGGAGCTTCCAGTAATTTAGCTTTAACATGATCTGGCAAGTTTTGCTCCTTAAGCCAAGCATGCCTTCTAAGTACAGACCCAGTGACAGCAGCCCTGCAAGATGCTTCTAAAGAGTCAAAACCACATTGCAAATTATGTTTACCAACTTGTTCTGCAGAATGCATTAAATCCTATAATACTTTGTGTTCAGCACAGTCAGGAATCAACATCATTTTCTGTTTAAGTAGTCTCATAATATGCTGCTCGTATTTTAACATATGAAACTGGCAATTTAAAGCCCTAATAGCCAAAGTAGAAGAAGTATATACCTTCTTACCCCATATGTCCAAGGCTCTAGAATCTCTATCAGAAGGGGTAGGGTTTTTGGCAGCAGTAGCCTTAATGCCCTTTGGTCCTTGGGAAATGGTCTTTGGATCTGCAGTAGAATTCTTGAAGAGGAACTTGTGAGAGTCAGGTACTCTGTAATACCTGTCAGGTTTTCTGGGAGCTGGAGGTAAAGTATCTGGGGAAAGGCTAGATTCCAAGAAAGCATCATCCACAATGTCCAGAACAGGCGGGACAGCTAAAAGCCTGTGTTGAGGGAGGAGTAATAATTTCCTAAGCCTCTTTTTGGAGTCCGAGTAATCCTGGCTTTCCCAGTGGAAATGCTCCCTAAGAGTGTGCAAGGTTTCACCAAAAGAAAAATCTCCTGGAGGGGAGCAGAGGGAATGGAATCCTCTGCATCAGAATCCTCATAGGTTGACAGGGCAAATCCTGCTAATCAGAAGAAACAGAAATATCAGATTCCTGATCAAAAGAATCAGAAGGAAAATCAGTTTTAGGTCTCTTAGAGGGGGAAGGCTGGCTTCCTCTAATTAAGGTAATAAGGTCTTCAGCCAATCTAAGCATTAGCTTTTTTAGGCATATGGACCTGAGCATGCAGTTTGGACGTCTGTTTTCTAGGCGTGGGCAGAGTTTTAGGCCTGGATGAAGAAAATGGCATTGGTTTAAAATGCAAGTCCCTATGCCTGAATACACACTCAGAAGCCGGTGCCTGCACAGCGGCTCTGGACCCAACCAAGGTAGACACATCCGCAGGTTCCATAGTCGAAGAAGCATCTTGCGGCATACCGGACTCTGAATTGGTCTCAGTAGAGGCCTGTGAATCTGAAGTAGAGGGTATCAGGGGCTGCGAAAGCTCCTCACTGAGTACCGGTGAACTGGCGACTAGCTTAACGGAAGCGTCGTCGGCAGTTTTGGACATATGCAGTCTGTCTCTGTCTTCATCCTTACGTTTTTTTCGGAATATTGGTAGTCTGATGGCTTACCGAAGCCATTTCTGGATAGTTATACCGAGTACCAAAATAATTTGCTGCAAATATAGCCCAACAACGAATAGTTCGGGGGTTGAACAAGGCACAAAACCGACAGCGAGGGACGTCGTCATCTGGGCCGAAGCTAGGAATGCAGTACGAATGAAAATCTTGGTATTTGCTTTCCACAAGTAATACAATTGTTAACTTTTACTGACATCGGTTAAGAGCAAGAAAAAGGATCCCCAATGAGGTACTTAGTTCTTTGAAGACTTCTGAAACTGGAAAATGAAAATTTCAGGAGTCGGCTGACCGGCACTTGCGAACTGCTTCTGCTTCGGGTACTGAGTGGCAAGAAAGACTGATGTAATGGTGTCGGCTGCATGTTTTATACCCCTGATGACCTGATGTCATGGAAGAAGAGACAGCATCCAACGCAGGAATCCAAGACTCTGGTATTCAGGCCGGCTGAGGGCTAACTGCAGGCAGATAACCCAAATGTGATGACTGCAACAGTGAAACACGAAGAACATCATTCCTGAGCCCACAGCACTTGCAGAGTCAACATTAGAGTGAACTACATGGAATCCTGCTGTAGAAGCCACAGTATTTGTCATAAGATCTTCCTTGATTCCAGAGTCATTCAGGTCTGTCAGATTCTTCAGTGCTACATCCACTAAGGAGGACTAGAACACTTGGTGAGGCAAACAGCTGACAGACAAAATCCATAATGTGACAGATGATTATCCAACTTGCCCAAAGCCCAAGTCCATTCATCAGGACGAAATGTACTACTGTCTCTGGGGCTTCTGCTGGAATATATAGGTCACCAAAAATATAACCTGGGATGTTTAGTTAGGATACCACTCTGTCGTTCTAGGGCACTTGTAGAGGGTTTATGCCTTCTTAGGAGCTAAGGGAGCAGAATTAAGATGCTTCCAGGCTGCATTGATAGACATCTTATTAATTTTAGTTAATGACAAAGAAATAAAGTTAATAAAAAACAAAAAAGTAACAGTATGCTGCCAACAAACAGTCTTACCTCACATTTACATGTGGACATCTTTAAACATGTGAAAGTTAGTTTAAAAAAAAAAAGCACAGCTTTATATGTGAATGGTGTCAACAGTATGATGCCTTAATACTGCTATGATGAGCATCTGCACTGACTTTTACAAACGGAAGAGCTAACTGGTAACTACTCCAAATACAACATATGGTAGACTATGGTTGTCCCATCCTAGACCTGGTCATTACCAACATGGCGACTGGTGTTCCACACCAGAGGTCAATTCCTCGTTGGTCAGATCAGACCACAAGCTAATCCCGCCCCCACCCCCATTAGGGAAACCACCATAAAAAATTTCTCCAACGCCAACTTCACGCTTCTTAAGACAGAAGTGGCAAACTTCACGACACCCATGCAAATGGACAATAGAGGTACGACTGCCGAATCCTATACAAATGCACTTTGTAAGCACTTACACGAGTGCATGGATCGTGCTATCCCTAAAAGAATCAAGATGCTGCCCTCCAAAAAAAGGAAGCCAATCTGGTGGTCCCCTGCCATAAACAAACTCTACAACAGAAGAAAGAAACTGTTGCAAAAAGAGTAAAATCCCATGACTGGAGGAACTCACTGGTCAGCCTCAGAAAGAAGCGGAGATCCCTCATAAAATCCTCCAAAGCCAGTTACGAAAACAAAATCGCCACTGATTCTAAAGACAGCCAAAAAGCATTCTATAGCTATATCAAGAATCTCAATGGCAACACTCAGATCTGCTCTGAGTTACAGCACAATGGCACCAAATATACAGAATATATATCCTGGCAGATAGGTTTGGTGCTAAGTTTACCCCCCTCTCACCCCCTAAAGGGCTCATCTCTATACCGGAAGAATGCAAAGTTCATGTAATCACGGCTGCACAGGTAAACACCACACTTTCCAAAGCCAAGAACACAGCATCCATGGGACCTGACAAAATCCCAGGCTGCGTTCTACATGAACTACAGAATGAACTGGCACCCCAACTAAACACCATGTTCAATCATAGCCTCACCTCAGGCTTTGTGCCCACTGAATGGAGCACAGCAACGGTTATCCCACTCCACAAATGGGGAGCCACCACGGACCCTGGGAACTACCGCCCCGTTAGCCTAACGAGCCTGGTCTGCAAGGCCATGGAATGTATCATCATGGAACTTATAAACAAAGACACACTGATAATCTCCAAACTCTGGACCCCACCCAGTTTGGGTTTGTAAAAGGCAGATCATGTCTCTTAAACCTGACAGACTTCTTTGAAGCAGTCACCAAGGCCATAGACGAGGGTAAGGTGGTTCACAAAGCCTATCTAGATCTCGCCAAGGCTTTTGACACCATTCCCCACTCTGAAATTATAGATAAACTCACTAAACTAGGTATAAATCCCTATGTCACAAGATGGGTTGCCAACTGGCTCACTAACAGAACCCACACTGTGAAAGTAGCAGACTCCAAATCCGACTTCAGAACAGTGACAAATGGAGTACCAGAGAGTTCAGTCCTGGGTCCTCTCCTGTTTGGTTATCTACTTTTCTGAAGTACAGGCTAACACAGAAGGTCTTTGGCTAACGAAGTTCGCAGATGACTGCAAACTAGGAGCCATAACTGAAACTCCTAACGATGTGGACCCTCCGAGCTACACACTCTAGGGACCTAAACCTTGTCACCACAATAAACAGAACATGCTGGAGGGATAGATTCCTGTCCCAGAGACTTCCCATACTCTGGAACAAACTACCTATCTATGTCAAACAAAGCTCCTCATTAGCACTCCAAGAAAAATCTTGATGATTGGATGGGAAATAGGAAATTCACCCCGGGGATCACCTCTGTGGCTCTGCTCGACAGGGGCACAGGAAAATAATTTTCTTGGGTGGCAAAAGCCAGGGTACCCTTTTGGCTAGGTTTGTATAGGCCCTAGGGCCGATAGCCTAGTACCTACCTATGAACCCAAACACTTTTAATATGATTCAGAAACATTCTGTGCAGAATAGTTTCATTAAGTGTGCACACTGTGTAATGCAAGGCCACCACATTGCACAAGAGTTCGATGTACAATTTCTACTGCAAATTATTTAACCTATTAAATGTCTGGGTTAACTCAAATCATATTATGCTGAAGACATACCTCCCATTCAGTCACCGTCTTTCCTTGACCTAACTGAAACGTGCCAGTGTACTCTCCAGATGCTGTATCTGGAGGAGGTTACATTATAGTTTTAGTCACAATGCTAAACACTACATATAGACTGGGATGTATTGTAGAGCTTTTTACTCTTGTATATTGTAGGGTAAACTTATTTGCACATGCATATTTGTTCAGTCATATACATACACATACACCATAGGCAACCCTTAGGAGGTATAGTAAGCTAGCTATTTAGAACCACATATATTAATGTATACAATCATTCTTCATGGACTTTACGTATGGATATCTACAGTATATGCAAATGGCCTACTACAGGTATTTTTCTCAAAATATTTAGTTAATGCAGAAAAATAGTTTGTTCTGTAATTAAAAGGGTGTGTGCCATGAGATTTTTTCCAGGAATGTGAACAGTTTTACAAGTGTGGTAAAGCATGACAAAATATTTGGATATAAAAAGAAATTTACCTATAACTTTAATTTATTACAAGAAGATGCATTTAAAGGATCTTGAGGATGCAAGGTTGTTAAAAATATGGGTTTGTCAGGGGAAGTTTTTTTCTGTGAGTGCATACCCTATATGTAAAAGTAAAGGAGTAGAGATTTTGATTAGGGAGGGACTCCTGTTGAACTGCTTAAGCAGAGGAGGGATCCAGAGGGCAGCTATACTATTACTAAAGGTCTTTTAGGATGACAAAGAATTACCATTGTTAATTTATATAATCCTCTGGGAAATTACTAAAATAACATGGTTAGTGTTTTATGACGGTGGATCTTCTTCCAAGATGGGGGCAGAAGTTGAGTAAAAGGTCTGGAATACACTTTTCTATATGGATAAAATGCACTTTGGCCCTCATACACTCTTGATCTACAAGTGGAGGAATCTATGACTCGTATATCTGAATTTTATGAAGGATGGCAGGGTGAAGCACAACATGTTAGAACTAGACATCTCGAGGAGTGAGAATCATTCAAGTAGGCCTTGCCAAACCTTTTAAAAGGATATGGCAGTTATCACAGAGGATTAAGCTCGAAGCTGTTAATGAGCTGCTGCCTGTGCTCAGGGTACAGGGTTTGATTCCATCCACCTCCATTTGCCTACTTGATGACTCTGAGCAAGTTATTTAACCAGAAAGTGCTCCCCAGTTGCCCCTGAAAAGTGGCATTTTTGTCTACTAAGCTTATCCAATCAACAAATGAGAAAAAAAGGAATTTACTAGGGTTGCTCTTAAAATTCTGGGCTATAAACTAATATAGTGCCAACAAGAACTCCTGAAGGAACAACATAAGTTAATATATTAAACAGTATTCTGCATATCATATGCAAGTCTTTAAAGAAGAAATTCAAATAGCTGTTGGAATAGAAGGTTAATCAAGCCAAGAAGGCACTGATTATGAAACCTTTGAAGTAACTCCTTCAAATCAGGAATTCTTAACCGAAGACATATCAAACAGTTGAGAGGATGGTCAGCAAGGTAAGGCACCCTGTTACAGATGACCTTAGTGTCACTTCTAAGGAAGTTTTACACACTGAATTACTTTTATCTCCTTATAAATTAAATCTACTAATTTAACTATATTACCTTACATTACGTCTAAATAAGTAATTTGGCCAGGTTCATCCAAAAAGGGGAATTCTCTAGCAAAGCTGGGCTTGTATTCTCCATTTATAAGAGACATTTAAAGGGAATTTATAAGTTATGTACTCACTATAACTTGGCATCTGTTGTCCATTCTCATTCTTCCTCACTAATGGGTTGGGATCCGATCCTCGGAACTGACTCAGCTGCATACATTCAGATCCAGCTCTCGAGCTCCTCCCTCTACCCCTAATGCACTATTCTAGCCGCAGCACCTCAGATCGAGTTTGCTAACTAAACTCCCACTTTATAACAGAGATATAGACATAAGAAAAGTCAGGGCTCACACCTGGAACTGAAGGGTTCTAATACAGTCTAACAGATACTTCTAGGAGTGACAAGCATGGGAGATGGATGGCAGGAAAGGGGAGGAAGAATGAAAATGGACAACACAGATGCCAAGTTATGGCGAGTACAGAACTTATAAAATCTGAGGTAGTCGTTTTCATTCTTCCTCACCAATGAGGTAGTGGTTTTCATTCTTCCTCACCAATGGGACAAAGTACCCAGCTACGTAGCCCTCAGGAGGTCCTCATGGAAGGACATGCCAGAGCACTGTCAAACCAAAAGAAGCTCTTCTTCTGGAGATGATGTCTAATTTCTAATGTGTAACAAAAGTACAAGTCTTTGACCATGTCGCTGCAACACAAATGTCATCAATGGAAGTCCTTGACTAAAAAAACAGATGAAGTAGCCATAGACAGAGTGTAGTGAGCTTGTGGGGGTTGTGGCAAATCTAGTCCTTTCTGAGAATAAGCCAATGAAATGCAATCAGTAATCCATTTAGCTAGTGTAATCTTAGATACTGCCTAACCCAAGTGGTTATGGGAAAAGGATACAAACAGCTGATTGGACTTCCTGAACTGCTTTGTCCTATAAAGATAAAAACATAATTGTCTGTGCACATCAAGGAGATAAAGCATGTATTCTCCCTTCTTCGTAAATTTTGGAAAGAAGACTGGTAAATGTATGGACTGGTCAATGTTACTTTCCATCACCACTTTTGGAAGAAAGGAATGGTTGGTCTGTAGAGACATCCCATCCTTATGAAAAATAATGTAAGGAGGCTTAGCTGATAGAGTCTGGAATTCTTTTTGCTGAAGTGACAGATACTAAGAAGATCATTTTCCAAGAAAGAAACTTCATATTGCATTTGTCTGCCGGTTCAAAGGGTTTCTGAGTTAATCTCTGAAGGACCTCAGTAAGGTCCCAAGGAGGAGAAGGGTCCTTTATTGTGGGTCTGAGGAAAAAGAAGCCCTTCATGAAGGTCATTACACAACCTGGACAAAGCCAGAAAAAAAGGATTAATTTCCGGAATGGAAATTAGAAATCGCTGCCAACTGAAGCTTAATTGTAGAAAAACTAGCTCCTTCTTTAAAAAGAGTTGTTAGAAAGAGAAGAATGGCCAATGTTGGTGCTGAAAAAGGGTCGATATTCAGGTTGGGGGCCCAAACAGAAAATCTTTTCCATTTGCTTCTACAGCCTTTCGTAGTAGAAGCCTTCTGGGAGGCCAAGATAATCTTGGGAATTGGTGAAGAAAGCCTGGACAGTAACTATTACTGGATGTGGGGAAACCATATGGTTAGCTCGAGGGAGTGGAGACTGGGGTGTTGAATTCTGGATGGATGGAACAGGAGATCCTGAGTGGGTTCCAGTATCCATGGAGGATATCTCAAATGAGACCATAGTAAGGGAAACAATACCTGTCGAGGCCAGAAGGGGTCAATGAGGATGACTGAGCTCTTCAGCGTGCTTGCTTTCTGTAAGAACTTTGAAATCAGAGGAAGAGGAGGTCAAATTAAAACAAAGAGTTGGAAGGTCACACTGAAAAAACAATCAGAAAAAAAACTAATTGAAAACTCCAGCCAAGCTAGAACTTCCAATGAGTGACCTCCCAAACCTTCTGTAACAGAGGTACATGGGATATATGCAAATGACCCTTATGAACATCAGGTGTTTCAGCTATATGGCGATTCTGATTGCCCATGACTTTTACATTTGAAGTCGTTTTAATGGGCAATTTCAGGCCAATAAAGCCAAAGGAGGTCAGGCATACAGGAGACCCAGAGGCCAATCGTGAATCAAAGCTTCTCTCAGTGACTCCCTCAGAAGGCCAATCGTGAATCAAAGCATCTCTCGGTGACTCCCTCAGAAGGGGGATCAGAATGAAGTACTTACTGCACTTGCTCTTGAAGGGTGAGATAAACAGGTCACAGCAAGGCTGGCCTCAGCGGCTGAAGATCATATCCGCTACCGACTGGTTGAAAAACCACTTGTGAGGCATCAGAATGGATCTGCTGAGCCGGTCTGCTAGTGCGCTGGTTTTCCTCTGGTTATGCGTTGCAAAGAGAAAATGGTCTGAAGTGATCACACACTCCCAAATCCTCATGGCCTCTCTGCACAGTGGGTAAGATTGGGTTCCTCCATGTTTGTTGCTGTATCAGACTACTGACATGTTGTCTGTTTGGACTGCGATAGTCCCCACAGGGGGAACATCTTGAAATGCTTGCAACACTAGGAGGACTGCCCTCATCTCTAGGATGCTGATATGCAATTTGGTTTCAATGCCCCCCTCCCCAACTCCAGTTGGGAAGCATCTGTGATCACTGTGGCAGTTGTGGGTGGAAGAATGAATGGTTTGCCTAGAAAAAGACTGTAGGGTTGAATCCACCAATGAATATGTCATTTGCAGACTAGAATGAGTCTTATGGGAAATGGTAGTGGCCGATAAAGAATGGACCATTGTACCACCAAGTTCTACTGAAGAATTTGCATAAATAATCGCGTTAGAGGAATCAGAAGTATGGCAGCTGACATTCACCCCAGAGCTTGCAGTGCTAATCTTGCTGGAGGAGAAGGGTGAGAGAAAACAGACCAAACCTGGTGTCTCAAAGATGTGATGCAATGTAGGGGTAAGGGTGCCACCTGAACTTTAGTATTCAAAAGAGTCCCTATGAACTCCAGGGTCTGTACCAGGACTAGATGTGACTTGGCATGGTTTACTGAGATGCCTAAAGTGTTGGAAACCTGGAACAAGTAGTCCCGGTCTTGTAACAGTTGATGCCTGGATGGGGCAGTGAAGAGCCAAACATCGAGATATGGAAACACCTGGAATCCCTTGAGTCTCAAGTAAGCTGGCACAACTGCCATACATTTGATAAACACCCTGGGGGCAGTGGTGAGTCCAAAGGGCAGTGCTCTGAATTGGTAATGATTGGCTCCCAGCTGAAAGTGTAGATGTCTCTTGAATTGCCTGTCTATTTTTATGTGATAGTACACATCCTGGAGATCTATACAGCACATCCAATTGTCCTTGCGCAGAACAGGCAGGATGGACTGAGCTGTGATCATGTGGAACTTCGTCTTCTTTACATACTGGTTCAACTTGTTTAAATCCAAAATGGATCATAGGTCCCCTGTTTTCTTTGGCACTAAAAAGAAGCATGCACTCCAAATCCTATTTATTCAGGTAGGGCCTTCAAGATGACTCTTTTCTGTAGCTAAGTTTCCTCTTTTGGATAGGAAGAGAAGGAAGGGAAAATTATATGTAGTAAAGTCTGGATATGATTCTTAACCTACAAATCGTTTGTGATATCTGTCCCTGCGTCTAGGCACAAAGAGAAATGACCCTCAACTTTTTCCAGAGTTGGACAGTTGGGCAGGGCTTCAGGAGCGCTGATATGGCCTATCAGAAAAAGAATCTCTGAAGCCCTGGTTCTGCGGACTCCTTCTGCCTCTAGGGCAACATCTTCCATTAAAATTTCCTCCTCTGCTTCTGAAGGAATTATAGCCATGTGAATCCTGGAAAAGTCCCTAGGATTTTTGGAACCACATCTACTTACCACCTCATTGGTTTCTAGAGTAGGTTCGTTAAGAGGTGGAAAACTTGATTCATACAGCAGAGAGCGTCTTTCCCTCTTGTTCACTGTGGGTAAGTGTGTCTTTAACTGATGGCCCGAACAAGGAAGTGCCATCAAAGGGGGCACTGATAAAGGATGTCTTGAAGGCCTCTGCAAAACCGCATAGCCACATCCATGCATGTCTCCTTATGGCTATGCCTGAACTGGCTGCTCATGAGGTACCGTCTGCTGCAAAAAAAGATCAGCCTCACTGAAGCATTAGAAATGGACAGCACAGTGGCCAGCTGAGAGGAAATCTTTTTGAAATCCTCAGCAGACATGGACTCCAAGACAATGTTTGATAACTCATTAGTCAAATCTCTCTGCAGCAGAGTGAACTGTGCCAAGTAGTTTAAAGACCTCAGCACGAACATAGCGGAGGTAAACACTTGCTTGGACTCCTTGTTTGGTGAATGGACAGAAGAACTCTGCTCAGCTAGCTCCTTCTTTGTGCCTGCTTCCACCACCACCATAGCATCTAGTGGGACTCCTTTGCTCCAATGGGGTCTATCAGCAGGAGGGGCCAGAAATTTGTCTGGGTGCTTGGAAAAAGGTTTGACAGTGTCTGATTCCTTCCAAGCCCAGCTGGAAACCAAGTCAATCAGTTCATCCACGGGGGGGGCTCACCCAAAATGTAGATGGTCCATTACCAAAAGCCTCCAGAAACACTGTTTCTTCAGGAGAAGGAAATTGGTAAGACCAGCCACCCCTATATGTTTGAGGATATCTCCAAAGCAGATGTCATCAGGTAGGGATCACGGAGAATCCTTCTCCCTCATCAAAATCAGTGTCTTCTGTGACAGACTCCAAGGGTGAATCTGTGTGTCTCCTCTTACACGTCCTCTTTTGAGAAACCTCCTCGGTGGGGTGTTTGGAAGAGATATCAGAAGGGGGGGGATCCTCTACAGGAACTGTATGTCCCTGTAGAATAGGTCTGATAGGCTCAGAACTCAGAATCAAAGATGGGAGATGGGTAGGATCTGAGATAAGAGAGGACAGATCCCTGTGAAGAGAGAAATTCCTCTCTACCACCTTGAATGCCGAAGGACCAGGGGAACCGCTCTCTCCCCCACTCGGAACTGAAGCCTCCAAGGAAGGTAGGTCAGAGCCATTCAAAGATCTGAGCCTCAAGGTGAGAATCGGATCTGAGCTGTCCAGAGCTGAGGCTCTAAGTGGAAGGGATGGATCCGACAAATTTGGAGCTGAACCCTACCCCTCCAACCTGGCTCCAGCCTCTCAGATCCAAGAACAGCTCTGATCCAAGGGTAGCCGAGCAGAACCGGTCAAGGACACTGTCAGAGTCGAAGAAGTTAATGTCCTTAGATCAGATGCTGAACCTCAGGGATCTCATATCCTGGGACTCCGAAAATGGGTCAGATTGGAGAAGGAGAGAGAATGGAGTTACCAGGTACACTCATGGATCCAGGAGGAGACCCCATCTGGATCTGAGCCCTGATAAATTTCTGCATCATCCTATCCACATTCACCTCTGACAAACTCCTAGAAGGTCTGGAAGATGCTGTGGATGAGGGTCTAGAATGTTTCTCCAGAGTCTGAAAAAGTTGCATGGGTAGAGAAGGTGACACACGTTTCAGTGCATACTCTGGCATACGGCTTCTGCTGTTTGAAGTGGATCTCGGATCCAAAAATGAAGTAGATGGCAAGGGTGAAATGACAACAGGAGCATAACCTTTCAGATCCAATGAAGGCTTTCGATCCAAGGACAGCCCAAGAGGGGTCGATCATACAGTGCTAGTAGCAAAGAAAAGTACAGTTTTGTACCTACCATAAATGTAGATGTCCGAGAGGTATGCATCTGCAGTCCTTACAAATGGGTTGTCCTGTCCTCAGGCAGCCCTTCGGTCGGCCGGATTCCAAAGTCTGGGTCTGGCCTCGGCTGATGTCGCACTTCACCCAACGTCATAGCTGCAGTTCTTCGGGTATAAAGGGATCAGCCGACGCCATTTTCCTCAGTGTTTCTTGCCCCAGATGCCAGGTGCCCTCTAGGAAGGCTAAATTTGGATAAATGTAAAAGTTTCCAAATAACAGAGAGCAAATAAAAATAAACATGTATGTACATATATACAAACAAATACACCATAATAGATTCCCCCAGCTAGCTAGAAGATGGGCAAATACCCTAGGAGTACCACAGAGGGGAAGGAGGGAGGGTAATCCTGACTGCAGATGCATACCTCTCGGACATCTACATTTATGGTAGGTACAAAACTGTACTATGTCCTTCAAGGATGCATCTGCAGTCCTTACAAATGGGTAGAATACCATAGCCAAACTGGGGGAGGAGGTAATAATAAGATTATGGTGTAGTTAAGATCCCTTGCAAAACAGCAGTGGCAAAACCTGCTCGGGATCTGGAGTATAAGGGTAGATTATAATGCTTGGCAAATGTATGCACGGAGCTCCAAGTAGCAGCCTCTAAAATGTCTTTGGTAGCCACTCCTCGTAAAAAAGCTGTAGTAGTGGCTGTAGCCCTTGTGGAATGAGGTCTGATGTTTTCTGGAGTTGTCTTCCCATGGTAAGAGTAACAAAATTTAATGCAATTTCCTATCCACTTAGAGATTCTTTGTTTTGAAATTGCTTTTCCTTCCATTCCTGTTGCATATGCTACCAGTAACTGGTCAGTTTTTCTATTGCTCTTGGTTCTGTCCAGGTAGTAGCGCAATTGTCTATGTACATCCAAGGTATGTAATAGCCTTTCTCCCCTGTTCTGTGGGTTGGGGAAGAATGTAGGCAGGTGGATAGCCTGGTTTAAAGATACTCTGGAGACCACCTTTGGCATAAAAGTAGGATTAGTTCTCATGGACACTCTATCTTGATGGAAGATAAGGAAGGGCTGTACTGCCATTAATGCCTGTAATTCAGAAACCCTTCTTGCTGAAGTGATTGCAAGCAGGAAAGCAGTTTTCCATGATAAATACTGTAATTCTGCTGTTGCTGCTGGCTCAAAAGGAGGGAGTGTCAACTTTTCTAGCACAAAGTTCAAGTCCCAAGCGGGCAATGGTGGCTTCCTTGGTGGTTTTACATTTTTAATTCCTCTCAGAAACTGCCTGAGTAGAGGATGCGAGAAGACTGGAGGATCCATGTTGTATTCTGCTGAAATAGCTGATGCATGAATCTTAATGGAAGAATAGGACAGGCCATTGTGGAAAAGTTCTGCCAAGTATTCCAGGATGTTAGCTATGTTTGCCAGTGACACATTTTCTCCTTTTGCTGCACTCCAAATGAGATATCTTTTCCATTTTGCTGAATAAGTTTTCCTTGTTGAGGTCTGCGAGCCTCCAAGATAATGTCCTTAACCCTTTGAGATAAATCTGGGTTATTTTGTCTTATGCAATGTTCCAGGCAGCTAGCTGTAGCGTTTTCAGGTTTGGATGCAGGGTTTTGAAGTTGTTCTGTGTTAGTAGTAAGGGAACTAGGGGCAGAGGCCATATTTGTTCCCGAGACATACTCCTCAGTAATGGGTACCAATGCTGCCTCGGCCAGTCTGGAGCTATCAGGATGATCCTTGGCCGGTCCTCTTTGATCTTCAGTAGCACCTTGTGCATCAAAGGAAGAGGTGGGAATGCATATGCTGTCAGGTTTTTCCAACTGAAAGATAGGGAGTCCACCTTCCAAGCAAGTGGGTGGTATGTACTTGTGCAGAATTTTTTCAATTGGTGGTTGTGTGGGGATGCGAATAAGTCTATTTCTGGTAGTCCCCATTTTCTTGTAATGGATTTGAAGATGTCTGGATGCAGCATCCATTCGTGGGCATCAGTGGTAGTTCTGCTTAGGATGTCTGCTAGTATATTTTCTTTTCCCGGTACAAATATTGCCTGTAGCTGAATGTTGAAGCTCAGGGCCACATTCCAGAGGTCCATTGCCATCCGGCATAGAGGGTATGAATGTGTGCCTCCCTGTTTGTTGATGTACCACATAACTGTGGTGTTGTCCGTCCTTATCAGCAAGTGACCCTGTTGAAGAAACGGTCTGAATGCCTGAATTGCCAGTTTTACTGCCAGCATCTCCTTTTGATTTATGTGTAGGTTCAGCTGGTCTTGAGTCCATAGGCCTTGTATGCACTTGTCCAGCATGTGTGCCCCCCAACCGAGGTCTGAGGCGTCCGTGGTGATAGTCTGGCTTGGTTGAGGGCTGTGGAAGGGCAGTCCCTTGTTCAGTTGACTGGCCTGAGCCCACCATTGGAATTCTTGCTTCAGGCATGGAATTTTTGGAATTTGGGTTTCTAGGCTGTGCTTGTGCTGAGACCATAAATTCCTTAGGTACCATTGCAACTTCCTCATATGTAGTCTGGCATGTGGAATCAATATTATGCAGGATGCCATGTAACCCAGGGCTTGCAGGACTTTCCTTGCTGTTAGCTGGTTCTGCGTTGTTAATGCCATGAAATAGAGAGGAAGGTGCTTCTGTTTTTCTGCTGTGAGGGATGCCATTTGATTTGATGTGTCCAGTTCTGCACCCAAGAAGGTTATCCTTTGGGATGGTATCAGCTTTGACTTTTTTATATTGACTGTGTATCCCAAGGCTTGTAGTAGATGAATGACATTTTTCAAATCTTTTTGTAATTTGTTTTTGTTGTCCGCTTGCAACAGGCAGTCATCCAGGTAAGGGTAAATTTGAATTCCCTGAAGCCTGCAATGAGCAATTACTGATGCCAGGCATTTCGTGAATACTCTGGGCGCAGTAGATAAGCCAAAGGGCAATGCTGAGAATTGATAATGCTCTGATCCTGCAAGAAATCTGAGGTATCTTCTGCAATTTGGTCGTATGGGGACGTGCAGGTATGCCTCCTTGAGATCTAGAGTTACCAGCCAAGACTCCTTGCCCAGCATGGGAAGAAGTTGCTGTAGGGTCAGCATTTTGAATTTTGGAACAATGAGATATGGGTTTAGAGCGGACAGGTCGAGAATAGGTCTCCATTGGTTTTCTTTTCTTGGCACCAGGAAAAGTCTGGAGTAAAATCCTTGCCCTTGTTCCATAGACGGTACCTTTTCTATAGCTCTCATCCTTATTAAGTGGTCTATTTGTTCTAGAGCTTTTGTCTTTTGATTTGGAGGTAGGTTTGGCATTCCTCTCTTCCTTGGTAGAGTATGGAAGCGAAACCTGTAACCTTGGTCTATTGTCTGTAAAATCCATTTGTCTCCTGTGATGTGATGCCAGTTTTCCGAAAATAAGGCTAGTTTGCTGCCTAAGGGTGCTTCTAGTTGTTCCCTGGTAGGCGGTCGCAGAGCCAAGTCACTGTGATTGTCCTGTGGAAGTGGTAGTGGCTGGATCTGTGGCAGTACTTCGCTGGTTGTTAGGCTGCCACTGACGTCCCCTGTAGGCACCTCTGGATTGACCCCTGCCTCTTGGGCGCCTATTCCTGCCTCTCTGTGTTCTGGTGGTGTGTGGAAAGGACCAATTCTTGGAAGGCCAGTTCCTACTAAACTTGGAGGCTGGACCTGTAAGAAATCCTTGACTGTCTGGACAGATTTTGCTTTCTCTTCCACCTTCTTCAGCACCTGCTGTGCAGGGGAGCCAAACAAATTGAGCTTATCCATGGGAGCATCTAGAAGCTTTGATTTAACATGGTCTGGTAAGGACTGCTCTTTTAACCATGCATGCCTTCTGATCACTGTACCAGTCATAGCTGATCTAAAGGAAGCCTCCAGTGCATCATAGCCGCATTTTAAGGAATGATTACTGACCTGCTGAATGTTATGTACCATTTCCTGAAGAGATTTTTTGTCTAATGGTTCAGGCGAGGACAGTTTTTTAGTTAACTGATCTAACATAAATTCCTGATACTGAATCATGTGGAATTGACAGTTTAAGGCCCTAGCCGAAAGAGTAGCAGAAGTGTAAACTTTTTACCCCATCTCTCTAAGGCCCTAGATTCCCTTTCAGAGGGGAGGGGGGTTTTGGCAGAGGTAGCTGCTACTGCCTTGGGTCCCTGAGAAATAGTTTCAGGATCTGCAAAAGGAGCCTTATACAAATGATAATGTGTGTCCGGAACCCTGTAGTACCTGTCGGGCTTAGCAGGGGCCGGAGGAAGTGAATCAGGAGCAGTACAAGCATCATTAAATGCATCATCTACAACAGTAAGTACTGGGGGAATGGCTAAAGGCCTAAGCTGTGGCAAATGCAAAAGGTCTTAAGCCTTTTCCTAGAGTCTGAAAAATCCTGGCCCTGCCATTGAAATTGTTCCCTCATAGCATGCAAGGTTTCCCCAAAGAAAATTCCTCAGGAGGTGAGGCAGAAGGAATGGAGTCTTCTGCATCAGAGTCCTCATAAGGAGAATAAGGGCCCTCTGGAGGGTCTGTATTTTCTGAATCATCAGAGGAGTAATCTGAAGAAACTGGCTCAGGGGCTCTGCTCTAGGCCTCTTCTCTGGAGGTGGGTGAGAGGCCCTGTCAGGGTGAGGTTGGGATCCCTTATCAAAGAAATAAGATCCTCTGCTAGACTAAGCATTTGAGTACTAGAGCTAGGCCTGTGAGAGGGTCTTAGCAGGCACATTTTGGTTGATTTTGCTGCTTTAGCCCTGGCAAAAGCCTTAATCGACATGGATGCAGGGGGCCTAGCAGCTCCACGTGCAGGAGTAGAAATATCTAAAGGAATAGTATCAGATAAATCCTGTGAACCTGCAAGAGCAGGTGGGATTTCAGTAGCAGATTCAGCCATGCTGGATGAGGCCTCGGTAGGAGGCAAGCTTTCGGCCGAAGGAAGGACCGAGGACTCGGTTTCAGCCGAAACCGAGACACTCGCGGTTGACTTAACCGCGGTTTCGGCCGAAACCGCGGACCACGAGTGTCGGTCCTTTTCCTTGCGCTTTTTAGTTAATTGTGAAGTCGGAGTTTCCGATGGCATGTTGTAAGCAAAAGCGGAGCCGAAAAACTCCTCAGCAAATTCCGACCGACGTCTAAGTGTCCGTCGGTTGAAAGAAGCACAGGCTAGACAAGCTGCTACGTCGTGGTCTGGGCCTAAACAAGGTAGGCAGTAAGAGTGGAAATCTTTATGAGGTATTTGTTTCCCACAAGTTAAACAGTTATTCACTTTTTCTGACATCGGCTGAGGCAAGAAAGAGTCCCCAATGGGGTACTTAGCTTTTTAGAAGTCTTCGGTAGTAGTAATCTCTGGTTCTGACCGACCGGCACTTGCGAACAGCTTCTGCTTCGGGCGCCACGCGGCAAGAAAGACTGGGGAAAATGGCGTCGGCTGATACCTTTATACCCGAAGAACTGCAGCTATGACGTTGGGTGAAGTGCGACATCAGCCGAGGCCAGACCCAGACTTTGGAATCCGGCCGACCGAAGGGCTGCCTGAGGACAGGACAACCCATTTGTAAGGACTGCAGATGCATCCTTGAAGGACATCATATTACCCATAAATGGAAACAAAGGTCACTTCCCATGCAGCATGATTTTATGAAACCAGTGAGCTCTTAAATTTATCACTACAGAATTGAATTTTGTAAAATTATATGCTACTGCACACTGGTATTTGATTAACTGCAAAAAAGAAAAGATTTCCCTACCAAATTCTAGTACACTGTTAATGTCTTGTAGCATAGCGTAGTGGTTCCAGCTGGAGAATGTTTAACAGATAAGGAAAATAGGAATAAGTAGGGACATTTAGTCAGCCAGTGTTAGAAAAATAATTTAATTGGGTATCTGGTAAAGGAGGAATAGAGCCATTTTTTGGGAGAATGCACAACAAACAAGGAAGTAGGGATCAGTTCCTCTAAAACGAGATACTTGCATCCCAGGTTATACATGTCAGCTGTACATCTACATCTACATCTTAAGACCAGGAAAATTTCAGTATGGTTGAAGAAGTTAAATGAGAGTCCAGAGGAGTACGGCACACTCTGGTGAAAGTAGAGGCAAAGTAAAGTTGCACCATCAGCTCCAAGACTTGAATTTGTTTTGGAAATCTGAGACCAAGAACTGTTGAACCACATAGCTGTTGATAAAATAATTATCTACTGACACGTTAAACTACCTAATCAGAAAAGCACTGGTAAAAGACTAGTTTTCCACCAGTGGAAGTCCCAGTGATAACAGACTTTGCACTAAATGTTTTTGCGCACTGTTAATAAAGATTTTTTTTTTTAGCTTCTTGTATATTGTTTAGTTAAGGGATGCATTTAAGACTATTCAGCCCTGAAACCTGTGTTTGCACTTTAACATAGCACTACTAGCAAAGTGGTCAATGAACTGAACTGTTTGCTGTACTGAAAACCTGAACTATTGAGTTACTGCTTTATTTTCAGACATGTCTGCACTTTCGTGCTTGTTTGTGTTAAAATCAACCTGCATCACATTCTGGTAAAGAAAGCCACTGTTTTTAAGAAAACTGTGGTATGCCTGTCGCTTGCAATTCCACAGGCTATACTATGATTTTATTTATACTTTGTTGCTTAATGTTCAACAAATAAGCTGTTTAAAAAAGATACTTGGATAAAATCATATTCAAATGGTCTGTGTTGGCACCAGGAAATACAATGTTGTATGCAGTAATTCAAAACACTCAGCAGCAAGGAGGTTTTCCTAACATTATACTCTCAAGTACATATACTTTGCTTACCTTGCATGGATACAAGGTACATTCACAATTGGTGCTTCTTCACTTTGAAGTCCTTCCTGCTCCTGAAGTTCTAATGCATGTCTCTCCAGGTCTTTGGTCAGAACCTGTTCAAGGAGAAAAAAATATGCCCATAACTGCTGCTTGACAAAGCACGTACAGGTCACACACTTTTCCAGGGAGTGAGTTATAAGCCTCTAAAATCTATGTCTGATGCAAATGCTAAGTGAAATATATTTGATTTATCTTCTTTACGTCCATAACAAGATAAAACACAGAGCAAGGGGATTACTTCAAAGCTAGGTGGGGCTACAGGAAGCAAAAGAATAAATGAGACCAACTGGAACTGGATGGGGCTACATCTAGGAAAGAAAAACAATTACCTATTGTTTCAAATGAAACTGACTATATGCCAATGCACTTGCTAAACAGCTATCATTTAGTAATATGATTATTTTTCAGTCTTCTCCGGTTCTTATTCTTTTCTAATGCACATAACTAACTAGCTGATGTTTTGAGAGATGAAACAAGAATATCCTGAACATTCACTCTGTCTCCCTCCTGGGCAACTTAAAATGCTTTTTAATGCATCCCTAACTTTGTAAGCTAGAATCCAGATTCCACCCTAAGAAAGATTAAAATAAGCATTCTGCTTGGCACACAGCTTTGTTTAAGTAGTCTGACTAAGGAATTAATTTAAAAGACCAAAAGCAGCTGAATAGGAAAACCCATAACTTATTTAATAGTCACAAAATAAAAACAATAAAATAACAAGTATCCAGTTACCACTTTTGCCTCTAACCTTGAGACTTCTGCAGACTGAATACATTCAGTATCAGCAAACATTTATATAATACCTAGTCATGTGATTAAAATAGTTTAGTGCTTTAACCCTTTGTGTTTCAGGTAAGCAACAAAACCTTCTCTGCTGTTTAATCCTGGTGGATAACAAGCATTAAGTTTAACTTGTCATAAATATTCTTTCCGCCCTAATTCTTCCTCAGCATCAAACTTATCGTCATACCTTGCAGCATAATCTAATACAATAAATTTGAAATCCATTTTATATTTGGATGACGTATAATGCTTGCTTAAACCATTTTTGTCAGTGCCAGCTGATATTGCATATTTGTGCTCATATAAAGCTCTCTGGTTGTTCTACAACATAAAATGACTGACTGGGCATGCATAGAACTAAATATACAACAAACTTAGATTTGCAAGTAAATCTGTCTCTGATTTTAATCTTGCTGGTAAGTTTACCATTTTCTATCCATATTGTCACGTCTATATAATTTATACTGGTGTCACTAAATTCTAGGGTATATTCTAAAAAAGAACTGTTGATGTGCTTATGAAACTTTTCAAGTGCATCAGTGTTCCCGCTCCACACCAAAAACACATTGTCAATAAAGCGTTTACACAATTAATTATTGAGCTATAGACATAATCCTCAGCTACAACTACTTTGAGTTTAACAACAACATGTACTGCCAAACAAACAGACGAGTTATGCAAATATTTTTATGCATGGTTGGGAAATGACACACATTTTCAACAGCATGCATATAAACAATATTCTCTTGTATAAACGCTTTATTGACAATATTGTTTTGGTGTGGAGAGGGAGCACTGATGCACTTGAAGAGTTTCATAAGCACATCAGCAGTTTAGGTTCTTTTTAGAATATACCATAGAATATAGTGACACCAGTATAAATTATACAGACGTGACAATATCAAAGGAACATGGTAAACTTACCAGCGAGATATACAAAAAAGAAAGAAATATAAATTTATTTTTTAGACTATTCTAGTATGCATCCCACCAGAACTAAGCAAAATATAGTGACGGGGTAGTTAATGAGAGTAAAATAGGCTCCCCAAAGAGGATGTGGACTTTCTGGTTCACTGTACTATAAGACTACGGCAACATTATATATACATCAGCCTTTTCTCTATTCCTGCTCAGCTGCACCTCCCAAATTAAGGAAAGGGCTACACATATCCTTTCTCCAGTCTCAGTTAACATTGCCACACCAAGAGTGAAGGAGCTTAATCATAAAAAATGCACAAATATCAGAATAAAAAATAAACAACCACTTTTTAATTCAAGAATAAGGCCTCACTCTGGTCTCAGCACTGAACCTTCCTGGTGATGATGTGACAATATTAAATTAACTAACATAAAAAAACAAGATTACTTTCATTTTTTTTTTGAAAGTTTCACTTGAAATAAATTTATATTTCATAACATAGTCTGTTAAACATACAAAGCAATAATGAAGATATTCCAATTTCTTTGCAAATGTATTTTAATATACCTTAACTAAGCAAATTTTCAATGTACATTTCCTACCATCTTCTATCCCTTTGCCTTAACAGCCTCTTCTACGGTTTCTAATTGCCCCCTGACAAGTTTTCCCCACCAGCAGAATTACATCTCATACTCACTACCCATCTTCTCCTACCTCAGCTTCACTACAACACAAATTTACACACTACTCACCTTTCCTCAACTTCTCTATGCTTTCTACTTGTACCTCCACACCACCACTTTCTAATTTCTCTTATCTATAAATGAAAAATTGCAATTTGACATTTCAAACCCCACTATGTATGTCAGTTTGTCATTCATTAATACATAATAACAATATTTTACTTACTGTAGTTTCTTTCTGATAGAGCTGCTTTTTACTTATTCTATGCCTGTATTGTATTTTTAATTTTTACAGTTTTCTCTATTGTATAAAACTGCTTATTTCATACCGGGAGCCTTCCTCCCCAGGCCTTCACTGAAAAGGAGTTATTACAAGCCATACTGACTACGCTGATCAACAAAAGCAATAAATAAATAAATATCTTTATAAACAGCTATGGATGAGTCAACTGACATACATATCTCATGTTATTTTTGGTGAAATATTTGAAAATGATAAATGTAACATTTTGCTCACACTGTTGGGCAAAGTCAGTGATCACAAAATCAACACAAATCCCTCATAACTGGAAAAAAATGCCAACAAATATTAACCTTAATCAACGTATGAAATCCCAAGTTTTTGTTTGGTTCTTCTCAAACCTCTGTTTCCCATAAAAAATTAATTTTCTATGCAAAGAAAAGAATTACTGCAGTTAAGTAAAATTCCTGATACCATGCCATGTTATTACTACACTGACTACCCACTACACTGACTGAGTCACTACTGTGCTGCAAACCACACTGAGGTCACAGACGTGCATCTCTGAAGTTGGTATATATAATTCAGGTGGCCTGAGGGAAAAGCCCCCATGTGAGGGGAGGGGGACAAAAGTTCCCCACATAAAATATGCTTTTAAATATTTTATTTAAGTGATGTCCTTATAAAAGCCATGGTGGTGCAGCGGTAGCATTGTCACCTCACAGCAAGAGGTTCTCCCATTCGATTCTCGGCTGGAGCACCTTGTGTGTGGAGTATGCATGTCCTCCCCACAGTTGAGTGGCGTCCGAAAGACATGTGTGAATGGGTGTGCCTTCGTTGAAGGTTGGGCATCGGGCTAGCACCTTGGCACCATAAAAAACCTACTGCCAATCATTAGTGGACCGGAGTTCTGCTGTGGCGACCCCTAACTGGGAAAAATCGAAAGAAGAACATTTAAGTGATGTCCTTGTAGATATGTGTTTTGGTTTGTGTCAGACTAGTTTGGGAAAACAAGCAAGAAAGTTTATGCAGTGTCCTAAAAAAAATGGGAGGAAAACTCACACAGGCAATTATTCCAGAAAACATAACTGCAGGGCTTAATAGAGGTCAAAACAGAAGGGATACTGAGGTATTTAAACCAATAAGATTAGGAGTTCTGCACCAAAACTAGTTAGCGTTGCCACCCCTCCGTTTTTTTTCCAGAGTGCCCGGAAATCAGTAGGGCACTCCGGTTCTTGCTGTGGGAGTCCGGAAAGCGACGTCAGGCTCGTCAGCGTCAGCGCATATGTAGGTAAAAAAAAAAAAATTTAAATTCCCGTCTTGGACTCTCAACTGATTGGCTGCTTGCTGCAGAAGAGGCTCATGCAGCAAGCAGCCAATCAACACGTAGATTTGCAAGTTGAATCCCCGGAAAGCCCACGAAAATTAGTGGATAAAAAGCGGCGCTTCAGCTACTAATTTTACCTTTTAATCTGTACTGTAAAAGGTGCTTACGGTCTGAAATTTCTTGCTGGTTGGACGTCTTCGGTGGATTGCTGGTTTCATTTGCTGCTGCCTGGAAGGATTGCTCTAGCCCTGCTGCTGCCTGGAAGGATTGCCATAGTCCTGCTGCCTGCTGCTGCCTGGAAGGATTGCCCTAGCCCTGCTGCTGCTGCCTGGATTGGAAGGATTGTCCTAGCCCTGCTGCTGCTCCCTGGAAGGATTGCCCTAGCCCTGCTGCTTGCCTTGCTTGCTGGAGTCTTGCCCTGGAGAAGTGCTGTGGACTGGCCGACTGGGTGGTGTTGTGTTCCCACCTGCCTGCTGCTTGCTGGCCCTTTAGCTGCCTGGCCCTGTTCTCTTCTGGCTGAGAGCTTGTTTAAGTAGCCCTGCTGCTGCTTTTTCTGGAGGTAAGTGGAATTTTTTTAATGGATGAATTCTTTGGAATTAAGGTAGATTTTCAAAGATTAGTGTGACAAGGGGAATGAAATATTGCCAGCACAGCTACTAGTGAATTTTTTTAAATATTACATTTATATTAATTCACTAGCTGTGCTGGCACTATCTCATTCATTGATGGTGACAAGATGTGTGTAACTGTATCTAGATGTTCAACATGTGGTGATTATTAACTAGAACAGTTTCTAATCTGGTTTTGGACTTGGTTACAGTGAATATATAATGATTTCATGATTTGTATAAGATGCTTGGACTGTAGGTCTGTCTTTTCTAGTCTGTCATCTCCGTGATGTTTACCTTGAACCTGTGTTTCTTCCTAGGGTGTCTATGTCGTACAGTCTTCATATTATAGTGAGGCTTAAATGTAGCTTTTTGTCTAGTTTGTCATCACAACTGTTTACCTTTTATCTGTATTTTCTAGGGTATACTATCTATACCAAAGCTTAGTTCATTTGATGTTACAGTGAATATATGACTACATGATTTGTATAGGATGCTTGGACTGTAGAACTATATTTTCTAGTCTATCATCACCGTGATGTTTACCTTGACCTGTGTTTCTTCCTAGGGTGTCTATGTCATACAGTCTTCATATTATAGTAAGGCTTAAATGTAGCTTTTTGTCTAGTTTGTCATCACAACTGTTTACCTTTTATCTGTGTTTTCTAGGGTATACCATCTATACCAAAGCTTAGTTCATTTGATGTTACAGTGAATATATGACTACATGATTTGTATAGGATGCTTGGACTGTAGAACTGTCTTTTCTAGTCTATCATCACCGTGATGTTTACCTTGACCTGTGTTTGAAGGGTGCTAGAATAAAGGGGTGTGGCTTGATTGTGCATGGGGCGGGGCTTCTTTGTCAGGAAATGGCACAGTAGAAAGGTGGCAACCCAGAAACTAGTACACTACTAGAACTCTGACTCATTAAACAGTGATGAGACTAGTGCATTTAAACCTCAGAGTACGGGTAATATGGGTCTAGACCACAAAGACTTGTCACAAGATACCATTAGCAAGTTCTCCAAGTTGTGGTTTCAAAATCCATAACATTACAGCTCTCAATGAATCAGGAACAAATCCAGAAATAATCATGGACAATCAGGGACACTTAAAATGTTAATACTATTAACATAAGACATTGAAAGAATAAGACAATGTGAATTAGTACATATTTTGTGAAGTAAAAGAATTCTATATCTCCAATTATTGTCATTATTTATTAAGTGAAATTCATCACCTTTTCCACAAAAAGGAGGGATTAAGAGAGACAGAGCTAAAATTTGAGTAAAATCAGGGATGTCCTTGAAAATCATGGACAGTTAAGAGAAACAAGTTACATATAAAAGTGGAAGGGACAATCAAAAACATAGAGGCTTATTTGGATGTTGTCCAGACATCCTTAAGTAATAACGAATTTCTAACATTACACAAGGAAAGGAAAAACTGGACAAAAGAACCCTTACAACAAAGTAAATAAGGGGCATATAAAACACTTTGACTGGAATCCACAGACATGCAGCATATAGCGCTGCACTAAATAGCTTATGAAGTGGTCAGGAGAAGGGTACTAGTGATTGTAAGACAATGCCTAGTCACTGTCAGCTGCTTTGTATGGCAAATTCCTTAAATATTAGCATGCAGTGTTTATCTATAAATCTTAGCCTAAATGTTGGCAAAGCACAACATCCAAATGGAGTAAAAACAATCTTTGCAAGAAATTTGCATGGAATTAACTCCTTTCATTTTGTCAGATAGATAATTAAAAAGGAATGGGAAATGGGAAGTGACTAGCCACTGAGTTGAAAGAATACTACCATGACAGTAGTGACAGAGGAAGGGAATGATAAAGTGAAATATGGTTCAAACAAACCTATATAATCTTTCAGTGCAGACTATTATACATCTATTAAAATGTTGGCTGTAAAGATTAAGGGTTTACTCCCTTTCAGATATTTAGGTGCAAAAAACAGCATTTGTACCAAAATGATAAATGACAAATAGGCCAGGATTTACAAACAAGAAAAGCAGGTTATCTTCTGAGGAGGCAGTTGGGCAAAAAGCCACAGAGATAATGAGACATATTAGACACTGAGCAATGCTGGCAGTCTGAGCAAAGTACCACAGTGTTAAAGAGAAGCTCAATGATAACAGAAGTAGTAGAGCTTGGATGCTCTACAGCTGTAGCAGCACTACAGTAAGGCACATGGAAAGGTCATTAGGAAGGCAGGCTACAGTGACCAAGTCAGTTTCTGCTCATATGCACAATGTAGTACCATATTGCTGCATCTTATGCTAATTCAGCACAAGTAAGGCAGCACGGCTGCCATCATATAGGCCGTTATGGATGTCCATAGGGCAGGACAAACCTTGTTCATCACATAAATGGGATAAAATAGGGTAGATAGAAAAGTAGGAAAGGGGACAACAGGAATCAGAGAGAAACACGCAATGGTAACTGTAAGATAAGAAAGGTGAAGAGGAGGGAGAGTAACGTTTTTGGCAGGGAAAGTGCCCCTTTTGTAAATTTTACAAAGAAGGGAAGGTGGAGAATGGATTAATGGATGGCTTTGGATGGGATACAAAGAAAAGAGCAGATAGCAGCAGACGAAGATGAACATTAGATTAAGACAGACAGGGAGAGAATGCATACAAAAGGTAAGGAGGACAGTGGATCAATATAGACATACACATGTAGATGACCTGATGGAGAGGGCTGGACAACAGCAAAGGAATGAGAAACAATACATAATGGAGGAAAAACACCAAAATGAGGTTAGGTAGGGTTCTAGCATGTTTGGCCAGCAGTCCTACGCATAGGGCATCAATCCAAAGAACTCACTGACCTGGGTGGCTGATATTATTGATCGGTTGCTCTTCTGGTCACTTGATTTAGAGGCATAGTTAGGCCTGGGAGAAGTCCTGGGCACAAAGTGCTAGAAGAAGCAATTGGCAGATGCCAGTCAGTAGTCAGTCAGACATTATCGGCATTCATAAATGAATCTCAATACTACTTTTGCTGTAAGGACTGAAACACTTCAGCATTTCATGTGTGGCATAAGGTCGATCGGTGTGCTTGCTGCTTACTGAAAATACAGTAGGTAGTTTTGCTACAGCTTAAAATTCAGTGCTTTTTTTTTTTTTGTTCCTCAACCTAAAGCTGGGCTGAAGGGGAGTAGATTGGGGGATGGCTACTATGCTCACTTGCTTTGAGAAAAACAGCTCCTATACTCACTTTCCTCACTTGTTTAAAGGAAAGTAGTTTTTCTATTCAGGCATGTCCAAGGTTCAGCTCCCAGTGTTCTCTCCTGTCTATCTGATGAATCTGAGCATCTTGGGGCAATGTAGCAATTGTCTCATGTACACAGATAACCCTCTCCTCCTACCACCCAACACCACAACCTGTGAGAAATGCACTTATCTAGCCAAATGGGAGGTAAAGCTCTCCCCAACCAAGACTGAACTTGACAGTCAAGAGGAGAAGGTAAACAATTGTACCACACCACACTTATCACATAGTCCCACTAACCCTACACCACCAAAATCCACACACAGAAACACAAAAACATTCGCAGAGGCTCCCAATAATAATCTGTTCAAGCAACAGAGACCTCCAAAGCAGAAACGCAAGCAACCTCCAGCCCCCAACACAACCCAAATGGGACACAGCCCACAGACTCAGTGTGCCAATAAACCACAGCCCATAAGGCAAAACAATGTACCCAACACACTAGTCATAGGTGACTCTATAGTCAGGCACACTGATGTCCCACTCACCAGGCTAAACAAGGACAAGGTTACTGTCAGCTGCCTGTCGGGTGCCAAGATCCGCCACATAACCCACGCACTCAGGTCACTCCACAACAAGTACAAATATGACTCTGTCATTGTCCATGTTGGTGTGAATGACCTGAGATGAACCTCCCTGGACTACATGAAAAGAGACATGGAAGAGCGCTCCGATCTTGTAGCCCAGGCAGGTATGACCCTAGCCCTGAGTAACATCCTGCCATCACCCAGAATGATACCGCAGTACAAGGACAAAATGATTGACTTCAACAATTGACTAAGCTTCTGGTGTCATTCTAAGGGGATCCAGTGTCTGTCTGCCTGGGATGACATGGTCAACAGACCACAAGGCTTTGCCAGAGATGGCCTGCACCTGTAGCCCCTGGGATTCCAGATACTGGCTAAGGGCGTTGCCGACCTTATAGTGCCTTTTTTAGACAAGGTTCAAATGACATATTCACCACTGTAACAGGAACAGGCAAGCAAAAACTGAGGGTAAAGCTACTCAATGCTATAAGTCTAAACCTCAAAATGCACTCACTCGAGGCACTCCTTAAAATGAAAAACATAGATATCTGTGCAGTGACTGAGATCTGGTTCAAGGCTCTAGAGAGCACCACTGCATTACCAGGCTATAACTCATACCACACTTTTCGGCCATCTAACCTGTACCAGAACAACAAAGGAGGATGTGTGTCCATATTCATTAAGGATATCCACACTTCCAGGCTAGTTGTGCAGCATAATGCATCCGAGGTTATCCAAGTGCAACTAACTCTGGGCAAAACTGCAATCCAAATTGTAGCTTGCTACAGATCCCCCACCATGCCCCAGGATTCCCACTCCTCTTTTCTTGATAGGGTCTATATTATATCCTCGAACACTTAAAAAAGCGAACGCTGATTGATCAAACTTATTTTCGCGAAACTGCAAAATATCGAAGCAGCAGAAACTCAAATTTTTTCCTAGGGAAAGAATTTGGTTGTCCGTTTCTGTTGCTTCGGTATTTTCAGTGTTATGGTGGAAAGTTACCGGTCAGATTTAGGTAAGTGTGCGATTGTGTGGATGTGAGTACTAGGGTGATTTAGGTGAGTTAGGGTTAGGGCTCGGGTTAAGTGTGTGTGCGATTGAGTGGACATGAGGGTTAGGGCGGATTTAAGTGAGTTAGGGAGCGGGTGAGGTGAGTGTGGGTTAGGGTTTGGGTTAAGGTAAGTGGGTAGTTAGTGGTGTGTGCATAGTTTAGTGTAGGGTTAGGTATCAGATTTTAGGTGTATGTGTGTGGATTTGTTTGTTCGGTGTGTTTGTGTTGTGTGTATGTGTTTTGGATCAGCAATTTTTTCCATGGGAAAAAAATCGCTGATCTCACAGTTCGAGATTGTAAGCTTTCTGTTAAGTTAGGTCGATCAATCAGCGTTCTTTTTTTAAGCGTTCGATGATATAATATAGACCCTCTTGATATACTGGAAAATATTAGGGTTTGACCAAACACCTTAATAATGGGCAATTTCAATGACCCCACCATTAACTGGGAAAACTACTCATGTACCCACTCCTTCGCTCAACGCTTTCTGGAATTCATAAATTCCAATGCCCTGGATCAACTTATCCACACCCCCACCAGGGGTAATAATATCCTAGACCTAATCATTACCAGCATGAGTGACTGGTGTTCCACACCGGAAGTCAACTCCTCATTGATTAGATACGACCATAAGCTAATCACCCTAGATATCCATATCCCACCCCCACCCACCATTAAGGAACCATGGTAAAAAAATTCTCCAAAGCCAACTTCATGCTTCTTAAGACAGATGTGGCGAACTTCATGACACCCATGCAGATGGACAATACAGTTACGAATACTGAATCCTACACAAATGCACTCTATAAGCACTTACACGAGTGCATGGATCGTGCTATCCCAAACAGAACCAAGACGCTATCCTCCAAAAAAAGGAAGCAAATCTGGTGGTCCCCTGTCATAAACAAACTCTACAACAGAAGGAAGAAACTGTTGCAGAAGAGAGTAAAATCCCATGAGTGTAGGAGCTCCCTGGTCAGCCTCAGTAAGAAGCTGAGATCCCTTATAAGATCCTCCAAAGCTAACTACGAAAACAAAATCGCCACTGATTCTAAGGGCAGCCACAAAGCATTCTATAGCTATGTCAAGAATCTCAATGGCAACACCCAGATCTGCTCTGAGTTACAGCACAACGGCACGAAATTACAGAACCAACTGATATTGCCAAGATTCTGGCAGATAGGTTCAGTGCTAACTTTACCTCCCTCTCACCCCCTAAAGGGCCCATATCTATACAGGAAGAATGCAGAGTCTCTGTAATCACATCTATGCAGGTAAAAGCTGCACTCAGTAAAACCAAAAACGCAGCATCCATGGGACCGGACAACATCCCAGGCTGCATTTTACACGGACTTCAGAACTAACTTGCTCCCCACCTAAGCACCATGTTCAATCATAGTCCCACATCAGGCTTTGTGCCCACTGAATGGTGCACAGCAACAGTTATCCCACTCCACAAAGGGAGAGCCACCACTGATCCTGGGAACTATCACCCTATTAGCCTGACGAGCCTGGTCTGCAAGACCATGGAGCGTATATCTTGACCTCGCCAAGGCTTTCGACACCATCCCCCATTCTGGAATTATAGCTAAACTCACTAAAATAGGTATAAATCCCTACGTCACAAGATGGGTTGCCAATTGGCTCACTGACAGAACCCACACTGTAAAAGTTGCAGTCTCCAAATCTGACTTCAAACCAGTGACAAGTGGAGTACCACAGGGTTCAGTCCTGGGACCTCTCCTGTTTGGTATCTACTTCTCTGAAGTACAGGCTAACAAAGAAGGCCTCTGGCTAACGAAGTTCGCAGATGACTGCAAACTAGGAACCATAGTTGAGTCCCCAAATGATGTGGACATCCTACAGCAGGGCCTCACTGAGACAGATGCCTGGTGTCAGAGGCATGGCCTCAAGCTCAATGCCAAAAAGTGCATTGTCATTCCCTTTGGTAAAAACTCTGTACTCATGAACTACCACATAAACAGCGGTCTACTTAATGCCGAATGTGTGATAATAGACCTTGGGACCCAGGTGGACCGTAGTCTCTCCTTTGATAATCACATCACCATAGCAGTCAGGAAATCCTTCTATGTGGCACACCTCATCACAAAAGGGTTCTCATCCAGGAAAAAAGAGGTCACTGTTCCCCTCTACTCGGCACTCAGACCCATTAAAGAGTACAATGCCCCTTTTAGAATGTACCTCACTAGACATCTGCAGCAGCTGGAAAGGCCACAGAAGTACCTCACTAAGAGGATTACTGGCCTCAAACAGATGCCCTACACTGACCATCTCAAAAAAACTCCAGCTTTACTCAGTAGCATATCGCCTGCTCTGAGGAGATCTCTGCCTAACATATAAAGCTATGTTAAACCCACAGCTGTTGGACATGCTACACCTAAAGAAATCCCAATCCCTCCAAGCTACATGCTCTAGGGACCTAAACCTTGTCACAACAATAAAAAGGACATACTGGAGGGATAGATTCATGTCCCAGAGACTTCCTATACTCTGAAACAAGCTACCCATCTATGTCAAGCAAAGTTCCTCATTAGCACTCTTCAAGAAAAATCTTGATATGTGGATGGGAAATAGGAAATACACCCCAGGGATCACATCTGTGGCTCTGCTCGACAGTGGCACAGGAAATTAACTTTCTTGGGTGGCATAAGCCAGGAAACCTTGTTGGCTAGGCTTACTTAGGCCCCTGGGCCGACAGCCTAGTACCTACCTATGAACCTATGGCACAATTTCATCTGTTGGTTTGAAATATATACAGGCCTGTTGATAATGGGTGAAAAACAAGACAAGGTACTGACCTGGATTTATAATAGTTATGTACGAATAATAATGTTAAAGGAAACATGATATAGAGAACACAAAGCTTTCGTAAAGAAAAGTGGTAAGGAGGGTTTCTTTGCTGGAATAGAAGGAGATTAATAGAAAAGGGTTGTGATATTAATTAAAAAAGGCATAAATATAAAGACTGAGGAACAAACGAAGAACAGGCAAGGAAGATTTATAGCAGTGAGAGGTTGTTGGAGCGTGTAAGAGTTGCAATTGCTACATTACATAGTCCATCAAAAGTAGTGAGACTAGATATAAAAGGGCATTATGGGAGATAATGTGAATAAATAGTGGTGTTTCAACACCAGAGCATCCATTTTATTAGATTTTTTTTTGTTTTGCTGACTTCCTAGGTGCCATTATTGTCTTGTGTTTAGTGCATTATGGGAGATGTTACTCCTTTCATCAAGGATGTACAATAGTAACAGGAGACTTGAACACTACAGAAAATAAGAAATATGTCTCTGTAGGTTCAAGATACCACAAATGCTGGCTGAGGGTAGACACTTAGAGAAATATATGTATGTATTTGGGCTTATTGTCAAAATTAAAATAAGGCAGAAAGAACTGGACTATACTAATTTTTCAAGGAAATATGGTTCTTGGGTAAGATTAGACAGATGTTACATATCGAAAGAATACTGTAACATGGTCCAAAACATGAAAAGACATCCAGCTATAGTATCAGACCACGCACTTAAGTAAGCAAGTAAAATTTGTTTGTTTGTCTTTTGGCTTTTCCCCGGTAAGGGGTCGCCACAGCGGAACTCTGGTCCGCTAATGATTGCCAGTAGATTTTTTTACGAAACGCCGAGGTGCCAGCTCGACGCCCAACCTTCAATGAAGGCACGCCCATTTATGCACGCATGTCTTTCGAACGCTACCCAACGGCGGGGAGGACATGCAGACTCCACACAGAAGGCACTCCCAAGCCCAGCGGAGAATCGAACGGGAGAACCTCTTGCTGTAAGCAAGTAAATGTATACTGTAATAAACATTAGTATTTCCAGTATTCTTTCTGAAAAGAAAGCAGTTTAATGACTGTGTAGACCAAACTTTATCTGACGTGTTATTAGATTTTAACCTAACTCGTAAAGACCTTGCAAAGAAATGGGATAATTTTAAAGTGAAGATAAGAATTGTAGACTCAATGAAAGCAAATAAGATGTAGAATACTACCACAAAGTGAATCTGGAAAGCTTAACAGAGTAAGGAATTCACCGAAGCAATAATAATTATAACTTCTTCAGATAAAAGAAGTAGAAACAGGGGCATTCACATTAAAAATAAAGGAAACAGAAATTAAAGAAACAATGACAATACAGGGAAGTCCCTAGTAGTGACGGGATTCCTAAAGAAGCGTGGAAAAAGTATCAGCAAGAGATGACAAAAGTCTGGTAGAAGTTTTTAACAATATATTTTTTCTGGGCGGCGATGAGCCTTTGAGTTGGAAAGGAGCAATAGATGTAGCTGTAACAAAGGAGGAAAAAGATCCTCTTAATCCAGGGTAATACAGACCTATTTCAATTCTGAATCATGATTACAAAGGGTTTATGACAATTCTGGCAAAAAAGAATGGCAAATATACTACAAAGAAAAACAGACCTAGATCAGTGCTGTTTTGAAGAAAGTAATTAAAGATCTGACTATAAGCAGAACCCTTTTGATTCAAAACAATGCACTGAACAATAATAATATACTAAATGTTAATAGGTATGGGTGCTGAAAAAGCATTTGACAGAGTGAGTTGGGAACTTATGAAGAGAAACCCTGAGGCATTTGAATTTCCACTAATACGACCAACATTAGTATTTAATATCTACCAAAGAGCTCAAACTAGGGTGAAGTGTGGTGGCTAGCTGTTTAAAATGTCTGGCCTTATAAGAGGAGCTAGACAAGGGTGTCCACTTTCACCATTACCCTTTGTTTATATTTAGAGCCATTAGATGGGGATATAAGAAAGTCACATATAGTTGGATATAAATGGAGAAACACTTATGAGAAAATAACCCTTTTTGCAGATTAGCAAGCAACCAAAGAAATGTGATTAGAAACTCCTCAAATATTATAAGTAAGATAACACTGTGAAAGCTGTAATTTATTGAAAAAGATAGTAAGATGCGCATGATTAGGAAGTTTTTGGTCCCGCTGGTTCTTTGTGCAGGCTAGCCTTATTAATATATATATATATATATATATATATATATATATATATATATATATATATATATATATCTCAACTGAGAAACTAAATATGGGAGAATATGAAACAGGAAATTCAGCAGTTTCTTTGGGATAACAGAAGGATAAAAGTGCAATGGGAAAAAAATAATACTGACAAAAAAAAAATAATAAAGTGGTTTGGGGTTTCCAGATTTGGAGACATACCACATGGCCACACTACTGAGATTAATATACTTCATTCAGGATACAGACTATATGGCCAAATGGAAGCCCATGCTAGTCATACTGTCCAATGAAGTGAGAACAGGATCACACACTGGCATTTTGGCAGATCTAGGAAATTAATATAAAGAACAGTATGTAAAATGTTACATACATAAACAAATGTTTAGGTTAGAGGAAATCAGACCCTAGAAAAATGGAATTGCACCAGTAGGTCATACTATATACAGTAACAAGAAAGACACTCCAACTACTGACAGTAGCAATGCTGCACAGAGTAGCAACTACAAAAGTTAAAAACAAACATTTTAATACACTCTAAAATAAAACAAAATGGATACTGGAGTTTTAAAAACTCATAAATATGTAAGAGATAAGCCCTTTCATCTTGAATCCTTTCAGGACTTCCTCAGATATCCATTCATCTATTTTTAGAGTTTAAATAGTCCACAGTCAAAGTCGTGGGACATGTAACCAGAAGAAATATTTTAAAGTCACAACGCTGCCCAGTGCACTTAGCATTATGTGGCTCTCTAGATTCCATTTTATTTTAGCAAGCATTCTAATTTCAAGATACTAGAAATGGAAGTGCTCTTGTTAAGTCTGGCCAGCTGTTGGCTTTAAAAATAAATTGCCAATCAAAGTTCCCGTTTTTCAAGATGAAGATGCTAAGGTCCAACCTTTGGATTTTGGTGCACCTGTTCCACAATGAGAATTTTTTTCAGGGAATTCCATCACATGCTTGGCCAAGGCACTGGTGGTCTTGTCCTTTGGATGTGATAAAGATGTTCATACATCCTCTCTTTTAGTATCCGCTCAGTCTTTCCGATTTAGAAAAAGTAGCATTCCTGATAAAATGCAGCACAGACAATCCCTTTGCTGAACTCGGATCAATTTGTATATACAGGTCTGACATTAAAGCTCAAGAAAGATTTGTAAAGGTTCTAAAGTAACTGTATTAGACTACAAATGGTACATAACTGAGGTAAGGACAGAAATGGCAGTCCATAAAAGAATAATAAGTAGAGCATATTAGGCAATATTAGATTTAAGAAAACAATACAGTGCAAAGGTAAAAATAACATGGAGTGAACAATTAAATAAAGATATTACAAATGAGCAGTGGAGAGAAACATAATCCTTGACATGCACAGAAATCAGGAAAAATTACACTTTTTGCATAGTCATGTTTACTCAAATATTTCTATTTCCATATGGGACTTGAAAAAATGTCCTCAGAGGAAAGAGGAGCATGTTGGAGATGTGATGGTTAGAAAAGAGGTGCTTGGGGACATATATTCTATAAAGGCGAAGAGTTGCTTCTGTACAAAGATTATTTGAATAATATGCTAAGTTTTATACTTGTGAAAAGAATCTGACCCAAGTATAGAGATGTTTTTGTGGCGTCGTGGTAAAATAATATGTACTAAATAAGTGAAAGCTATGATCCTTTTAATAATGATAGTAGCAAAGAAAGCTAAAACAAGAAAACTGAAAACCAAGGACAAACAATTAACAAGAGAGGTGAGAAACTAATCAGAAACAGATCTGCACAGTAAGAAAATGGGCTTGTGGGATGCTGTATGAAGAGAATGCTAGCAGGGGACAAAGTGTACCCAAGATCTACAACTATTTAAACTCTAATACAAGGTGAGAAGTTACTGGTCCAGTTGATAAGACTTATAATTGATTAATAAAATATGGTCACTAATTAATTTTTGGTCTTGAGATATACTGTAAATAGTGAATCTGTGTGTTTAACTGTTTTGCTCAATGATCAGTGTTAAATCAAATATGGGATTAGGACTGAATAGAATAGTTGATAATTAAGCATACAAAGCCAAGTATCACAATGTCAAATTACTGATACCTGCATGTAAGAGTTGATTGTCTGAGTTTACTTTATTAGTATAAAATAAACATATAATTTGAAAATGGCTGCATCAGTAATAAGTGCTGAAATAACAAGTGAGCCATGCATGGGAACTACATAATATGGTAAACTGAAAAATGCTGTTAATGATTTGCATTGCTTAAAAACAATCACAGCTGTATAGTGGAATGGTGCAGAGGGAATACACACCTCATTTTCAGACCAGGTGCAATTGCCTGTAGAAATACATAACCATGCTTACATGTCACTCTTATGCTACTGGGAAACAGACTTTGGACTCTAAGTATACATGTACAATAATTAAGACTGTAGAAGGCAACACTATATAAAATGCTTACAGTGCATTTTGGGTGCTCCTTCCTTAACCTCTGCATTTTACTGATGAAGCAGGTCAGGGTAGCACCAACTCAGATTACAGTACCAAATGAAATTATAATTATAATCAATGTTACTCCAAATGGTGCTCTTGCTTCATATTGTACTAGCATAAGTCTGTTAACATGGAGGCTATGCTGATGGAGCCAGTTACAGCCACTGGATGCAAATCAATGCCAGCGAGCAATGCACTAAATATGCCCATGGTACTCTCACACATCAGGCTCCATATGAAGCATGTGACCAGTGTGATCATGCATATGGCATGTATACTGCTGTAGAACCTAGTTGCACCAATGTAGCCATTGCCATTTCTACAAAACAGAATAGGTGATGCCACTGGCATCACGTACCATCCCAGTTAGTTCATGTAAGTCATCCACCTTCTGCACAGGAAAGTAGAAAAGGGGACAATAGCAAGCAGAGAAAAATACACAACAGCAACTATAACAGTTGTTTAGCCCTCTCCTCACTTTCTGTCCACCTCCCACAGCAAGCAATCTCTAAGGTTCTTATGGAGGAAGAAAAGGAAAACCCTACTCTCTTTCTGACACAACAATCGGCAGTCCTGCATTCCACAGTGCCTGAAGCATACATGGTTCTCTTGAAGAGGAAAAGTCCAGTCCTGAATACACAGAAGCACATATGTGGATCAAATATTGCTCAATGTAGTGCTGCACTGTGGCTCTAGCAATGGCTACAATGGTGTAACTAGGTTCTACAGATGTATGCATGCCATATGCATGACCACACTGATCATATAGTTAAGGTACAGCTGGATGTGTGCGTGAGTAGCATACCATATCAGCATATTTGTGTAGTTTACTGCTCACTAGCAGCGATTCACACATGCTAACAGACTTCTGCTTGTGTAATGTGAAGCAACAGCACCATCTGGAGCAACATTGCTTAGAACCATCATTTTAGTAAAGATTCTATACACTTGGAGTCCTGCATGTCAACAAGAACAGCAAACCTTGTGGTGGATGTCAATGACAGTGACAGAGATGACATACTGTATGTATCATTTTGAAATCATAACAATGTCATGACACTGTAACATCTGTCAGTAGCTATGACAAAGTGGCATAGAATGTATACCGAATACCTGGGAAGGATGTGAAACATTGGTTTTGGGATTCTGGGGGAGGGGAGTCTGTGGCTATGGTTACATGGTGTGGGGAAACTACACACTTATCAGGATCAACATACTGTATGACCACCAAGGTGGACATGTGCAGCCCCTAACTCTTCACCTTCCCTGTCACAAATCATATTAAGCCCGGACACTGTAAGGAAACCTAGTGGACACCACCAATAAGCACACTGTGGCAGGTTCACTCCCCCACTGGAGGATGTGATCCCTGACTCCCAACAACCTGCCAGAGTATGTGGCTTCTGTGTTCACCTCCCATCATCCTACCCCTTTACACAGTGTTGCAGTCACCTATCAATGTGCCCCTATCCCACTTGTACAAATGATGATGCCTGTGCCCTATCCACCCATAACCTGTGTGGGTATGCTGATGATGCTTGATACAGTGTGTGGCCAATCCTTACACTGCCATCCATAGCCTGGGTGTGACAATACATGAATTATTTTATTCTGGGTTATTTGTCATGATTCATAGATGTGGACCAGATGCTACTTCTTTCAGAATTCTGCAATGTACTGTACCCTACCTCTACCACAGCTGTGGTACTGCTGCTGTATGCTCCTCCCCTCTGCACCCTGCCCTTCTGCTATTGGTACAAATGGTATGGAAGTACCTACCAAGATGGTCACCTGCTGCGTCTATTTGCCTAATGCCATGTTCTGTAGCATGACACAAACAAAATTCTTGCTGCAGATGTCTGAAATGTACTGCTGTGCCCCTCCTGATTAGTGTAGACACTAACCTAGTAAATGGTTACTTTCAAGCCCATAGTGCACTATATTTCACACTTCTGTATGTTAGTGGATTACAGGCCATTTCCTACATGGGCTAGGGTTTGCAGATGGGGGATCATCAACCTGGGCTCTAGGGAATATCTGGCATAACATGCAGTACACAAGCATATTATATGGGACCTACACTTACAGATCTGTCTACCTAGCATGTTTGCGTGCATCTACCAACTAGAAGACCCATTGGGAAATCTACTTGGAGGAACCTTAAGTATACAGTGGATGTGTGACAAATCTGTGAATCATGGGAATTGCCTGGAAGGTGTATGGCTATACTATAAATAATTCCTGGGGCACTGCAGACCACCTGGCAGTACATGGAGTAAAAGCCTCTCATGTTGATATATTGCTGGCCCTCTGGACCAGACAGGGCCTTGATGGCAATGTATATAATCTACTGCTCTCAGGAGTTCAGGGAAATAGTCAATGTACTAAAATGATTTCATGATGATGGTTATCTCCTCTCCAGCTCTGAGGAACAAGTTGTATAGCACGACATGCTGGAGCATAATGTCAAGAGACTGGTTTAGAATGTGTGAAGCTGATGCCTGTGATATCCCTAACACATCCCCAGTAAGTTGCTGAAAGGTCCCTCTAGTTAAGAAGGTTAAAGACATACATACACCTCAGTATCTCAAGGACTGGTCAACCCACACATCCTCATCTGTTTTGCTTGTAGGTAATATTCTTTAACTAGGTCCCTTATAGTTTCCTTACCCACATAAAAAACAGTCCTCAATCTGGTAACTGAACTGGGGTAGACACTGTCTGTACCCACTTCATTGCTACAGATGGCTATGACACACAACACTGGCTTCCTGTGGCTCACTTGCATGGGGTTTCTCATCTCTATGTCACTATACATTCATTAATCTATATTGCACATCATATTGTCCATGTTTTCAAATTGCTCACCCCTTTTCCACTGCTGCAATCCAAGCTAGTTTGCACTGCACAATGTGCTAGTAGTCTACTAATCCTGGACACAATGTTAAATTCCATTCAGCATTTTATAAAATGGAAAGGGTTTCACAAACAAATACTGGAATAAAACTGATCTAATCAGTTATTTGACAGACTAGAATGGTATTATTTACAAGCAATATTAATAAAATTTACATCTGAATAAACAATAATACGAAGCTTAGAAAAGTTATGCTTAAAACCATGCTGCATACGAGTTATTCAAAGATTTAATCTTAAATCTGACACAATGAGCAGTACAACTGCACTGATACTTGGCCTCTGTCTAGTGCAGCTAAAAAGATATTAATTGCTGTTCATATTATATTAATTTGTATTGTCAATGTTCATATTCCTCTAAATAACAACAGTTGAATGAGGTAGCCAGTACTGCTTAGCCTCATATGAAAGCTCTCAGATGAACAAATGCTGCCAACAGTGTGTGTGTGTGGGTAGCTTGAGTGACTACACAGATATTGTGAGCAGTTCACAAAATATTGCAACATTAAAATTTACTGTGACTTATAAAAATCCAGTTTAAGATCTGGAATGTGAAAAATAGTATCACAGGACAACACTGGTTTATGCTGAGCAGTTTGCCATTTATACTTCTTAAGCAACCCATACGGTTCCAGAGATAACATTTGTTTGAAACGTAGGGACCCAGTTTGATTTTTTTCAAAAACCCAGGATGCAACCATTGGAAAATTAAGTGCAAACATCTAGTGCTCTTTTGGAGAGAAATATGTTAACAGTTTGAAATAAAAAAAAAAATTAATACAAATGAAAGTGTAGGGATACAGAGATATCTTAAAACTTTAAGACATAAACCCTACATGATGACCATCATGGTCTGTTATATTATGCATCTGAGCCACAAGTTAGCCATGTAGTTATGCTGCAAAAATAACCAATAACCCACTATTATTAACACCACCTGTTATGTGACACAACAGTGAGAAACTTTTCAAGCACAAAAACAAGCATGAGTCGGTCTCTTGTCACCCGTAAGGTAACGCCTGCTGGCAAGACATCTTTACAGCCTATTAAAGCAACGGGGATCTAGCTTACTTCGGTTTTGTTATCCTATTTGACCATTGTGTTTCACAAAATTACAAAGACACCTTTAAATCTAAATGGATAGTTTATACTTTAAAATGTACCTGTTTTATGCATTAATTTAGCTTTGCTGATTGGGTGTGCATACAGCCAACAGCATAGATAGACTGAAGGTCATGCAAGAAGAACAGTTTGTCTGTGTTCACTGTTATTTTTGGGTGAAATAATTTAGAATGCTATTATTTGAAACACAGCATTGTAAAAACATGAATTACATCTAGAACATTTTTCAGATTTCTTTACTGATCTGTGGGTCTTGCTTTTGATAAAAAGATCAATGGTACAAAAAAGAAGCGCAGTTTATACTCTGTAGTGTGAAAATATCTTAAGAGACAATTATAAAAATATTCTGTCTTTCCAAAGTGGAGAATAATGGCAAAGGCAGACATCCACATTTACATTACTGATGTTGCAGCAGGTCAAATACCTTGGGAAATACTAAGGAGATCTTGCCAAACAAAAAAAAAATCTTTTCTACAGAGTAAGAACAACTTGACAACTTCCATTTCCTACTTTATGCAGCTTGCAAAAATACAGAGGCATCTAAGGAAAACTAGTAAAACTCCATGGCCTGAGGTCAGGAATATGTGTCTGCATGTGTGAATGTATGTGCATACTTGTATATGTGCAAACATGTACAAATGGTGGGTGGGGGTCAAGGAATATACACAAAATGTCCTAAAAGAAGAGTCAGAGCTAGCAACTCAGTATAATCTAAACCCATCAATCCAAGCACATTCACCTCCCTTATCCATGCTTATTTCACATGAAATCAACATGCTGGTGAGCTGAAACAAGCAGGCATTTGAAAAAATAACTGTCTTCAAATGCCATACTACCCCAAGTGCTAAACTTCTGTAGATTCAGGTAACTAGTTTGTGCAACAAATGGGCTCGGGCATCAACAACAAATGGAAAGTTAATGAGAAAAAGCAACATGTGGAAAAAAGAAGCAAACAGGAATTTAATAAGGCATGTGAAAGACATAAGGCATTTCTTATGAAGGGCTGGAAAAATAAGTTGATGGTAAAGAAGAATCTCCAATTTATTGAAGAAGAAACAAAACTGACAGAATAAGTAGGTCAAGTGGCCCTTATCTGCCATTAAACGTTCTGTTTATATTTGCTTATATTGTACAAAAAGCTTAGACTAATGTCAGGAAAGAACAGATCACCTTAGTGTATCTCAGACCCAAATGATTAGTGAAGCTCTGATGTACTCACACCACTCCCAACACAGGAACTGTTAGAAAAGTCAGCTAATGGAGTGCCAGCTTGAGGCTGGGTGTTCTATATCTCACAACTACTAAATGAAACAGCCATGAAGGAGACCAAGACATCTAATAAACAAAGTACAACAATAATTAAAACATACACTGTGGCAACAAAGAGTATTCCTTTTTAATACGTTTACAGATGTAAAACAATCAGTCCACATAACATTATAACTTGCCCCCATAAGTCTCAATTGTATTTACTTTCCAGCAGTGTAACAAATTACCTGATGGACTGCCAAACCCATACATGCCAACATTTTTTCTGGCATATCCTTCAATTCAGTACTGAAATTTGGAATCGACTCGGCTAATCCTTCATCTTGAAGAAGTTCTTTATAGTCAACTAATATACTTCCTTTTCTTTCTATTTCATCCTGAAAAAAAAACACCATTGATATAAAGTACAATCAACTGCAGCAATGTCAGCTAAATAAGCAGTAACAAAAAAAAAAACAAATCATTCTCTAAGTCTATACTCCCTTATTTAACATACAGTCATAACATTAACAGCAGGGTTAGCTATGCAATACAGTAGTACCAGGTAATCTTGCCATTACACTAGCAAACAAAATTCTCACCTTGTCATACAGTTCAATCCGGCTCATAAAAAACTTTTCAAAGGCTTGGACTTTCTCCAGAAGTGGGGAACTCTCACTGTAAACTGAAGCAATAAAACTGTAAGAATACTGAGTAGCCATAAAAAGTACTTCAAAAGCTGGCACATAAGCTTAGACACTGGCTATGCCCACAGATAATGTAGATCTGACTACCTGCCCATGTACTGAAAAGGCTGATGATGAGGGAAGACACTGGGCTATTGCTGTCAGCTGTTACATCTCAGGAGAGTGATATCAGTCTGACAATACAACACTAACACAAAAACACAGTCATGAAGGAGGCCTAAAAGTACACCACCTGCATTTGGTACATGGGGGAAGCAAAGCCACCAAAAAAGTGCACCGCACTCTAGCTGGGAGCTGCAGTACGCACAAGGTAAACTAGCAATGAGCTGAAGAAACAGACATTGCAACATATTTTCTGACAAATGGAGGTGTGAGGGGATGTTAGAAATATTATCAGAATCTCCTAACACACACACACACACACACACACACACACACACACACACACACACACACACACACACACACACACACACACACACACACACACCAGCTCTTGCCACCCACTCACTCTTGGTGTCATTGGTTCCAGGTGACGTGAAGGAATTAATGGATGCATATGGACTGGGAGTTTGATTATTTTAAACAATGCACTTATCAAAGCCCAGTACTAACACTGAAAAGTTAAGGAAGGTTACCTCCAGAAAAATAAAGTTTCCACCCTTTATATGGGGCATACTGGTCCAGTGTTGACTGAATCATTCGAGGTCGTGAAGCAGATGGAAAATCTAAATGGATACATAAAAATGTATCTTATTAAAACTAAATGATTATTTAATAAAACATCTACAAAACTGTAAAGGGTATGCATTTTAGAAACCAATCTTACCATGTATCCATCATTAAGTAGCTCCCTATATATTTAACTCAAAAAATCACTTCTTGCCCTGGTTGAACCTTGTCAGTGCACTGTAATTATTGAACAAGTTACTTTAGGCACCTCTCCTCACTCATATAATGCACTAGCAAATACTTTTCAAACTTAATTCAGTAATATAAAAACAGCTAAAGAAAGGACATAATAGTACAATGATGAATAGCTATATCAATAGCAAACTATATGAATTTGTATAACTACATATATTCATGTGCAGAGGTATACCTTCCTTTCATGTATAAACTGTCAACCTCTGGACCTCATCCAAGTCGACATGAAGGTGACAATTTAGTACGGGGAGGTGGGCATACTGAAGTGTATGGAAAATGACCAATTAGATAAAATGCTATGGTAAGTACACAGCTTTCACATCTGGGTTGATTCAGGCTGTACATGTTGGATACAGACTCTAAAAGATCAGCTTAGGAGGTCTTATGACAGAATAGTATGCAGAAATGTGGTTCCAGAGGAGGTCCTTAATCTTAATATTACATCCAATTAATAAAGCTTTGCAAATCTGTCTAATGCGGTCCACGTAGCTGCTTTGCAAATGTCACCCACTGACAATTATTGAAGCAAATTGATGATGTTGTTATTGATCTTGTGGAATGGTTGTAGGTTTAATTTGCAACGATGTTTGACTGGATCTTTCCTCACAACCAACGTAGGTCTTGGAATCAATGCTCAAGTTAAATCTGACTTATTAACTGCAATTATTGTATAATTTAACATCATGTGATCAAGAGCAACCTGCTGCAGACATTCTGCTCTGAGACTTATTTCCCTAATCAAATAGCTACCGTTTTATGAATGCTATTTGAAGTCCTTAGCTTATGCTCTTAAAACAGGCAGTTGTAATACAGTGCCAAAGGGATTTTTGTGTCTCTTGGTTACCTGGACAGTAGTTCATATCATTGCTGGTACTCTAAACATTTACTAGAAAAAGCAGCTTTGTTAAAGTAGAGCGTGCCACAATACAAAGCTATACATTGTTTTTACCACAGCAGTAACAAGCCATCTGCTGCATGGCTCACAATGTCTGCACTAGCTACGCTCATGCTCACTCTGCTCCCCTACCCTACCCCCCCCCAATTCCCAAACCCCCACTACAACTACATTTACACACCACTAACCCTTCCCACACTCCATACATTAACCATTCAAACTTTCCTCACCCCATTACTCTTCTCACCTGGCATTTGCATCATGTCATATATCACTACTTAACTCGCCCATCTACACATATTAATCATTCACCTGCATTATCTCTATCACACACTATGCTGCTGATCCACAGCATATTAATACCACTAAAATGCCTATTAACATACACCACATCCTACCATACTCAACTTCGCCCTTTGTACATTTTCTACTTTAGCCATCTATCCCCAACTACAAATTTGACTCCCTATAACTTTGCAATAGCATCCAGCCTTTATCCTAGCTCATGACACACACTACTCAAATACAATTACATCAAAATAGTACACCAATCAACATAGATCGTAAGATAAAATACAAACACAAATGACTACCTCCCTACTATCTTTTCATAACCACACTCCCCTTCAGTGGAGATGTACACCCTAACTCAGGCTACTCTCATCACTCATGCAGTTCAACATACTCTACACTCCCTAATCTCCATACTCAAATCAAAACCTACATTTGTACATTTCCTACTCTCTCCACCATCTCTTGCTTATCAAACAGAAATAACAGCCATCTCCAGCTGAATTTAAACCTAAGTAGTATATGACTTACATGCTTGCATTGCATCACACAACCCAGACATACTAGTAACCACAGAAACCTGACGAAAGCAACACACTACAAAACCAGGAAATTCTTCCCTTAGGCTACAATATCCTTAGAAAAGACAGAAAACATAAAAATGCAGGGGTGTACCAATCATTTATAAAAACACCCTAGAACTTACTCCCTATCCTAACACCCACCCTAACTTTGCCAAGCAGAATGACTAGTCTCTCTCCTCAGAACAAACAATACAACATCTGCACTGCAGCATTATATGTTCACCCGATATCATCCCAGTGGTTGAAGAAACACTACATTTGGATGTCACATAACTTCAACCATGAAATCTTTACCCCGGGAGACCACAACAGATTATCAACTTATTAACTCCGACTCCTCTTTTCCTGCTGTAATTTTTTTTTAGTTTCTCACAAGTAATCACAACTACAACTGGAATTCACAAGTGATCCAACAAACCGAATCCTCTCCATCATCCCTAGCTGTACCAGCACCACGGTTTCTCTGCAAGTCATCAGTGATCATCTCCCAACCTTTGCTTGAAGACAACCACATCATTCCCACAAAAACAAAGTATATAGTCTAGTGCATAACCTCTCTCTTATTTCAACAGATATAGATTCACTTCCTACCTCTACAAGTACAAATGGGATATTCTTAAAACTTCACCCTAGATAATGATGTAACACACTTTAATAATACATTCTTATCCATATTAAATGAGTTTGCCCCATTAGAAAGAAAACAAATCCATTCCTCACCCTTGGCTCACAAAAGAGACCCGGCAACCCATGACAGAGACAGAGAGAGAGAGGGTATGGCAATCATTGTATAAAACAAAATTTCAACAAACCCGACAAATACCTAGACACATTTGTAAACTTATAAAGGAAAAATTAAGTCTGATAAAATTTCAGACTACTCAAAACTGCAGGACAGATAGCAACACAACTCAAACTATCCTGGACATCCATAAAAAATGACTGCATCCTGCACAAACAACCACACAATCTGCAGTAACCAGTAATTTATCAGACTTCATATTTGCCACGTTCAACAATTATTTCACTCAATCTGTACTCTCCTTATTTAAAAGTCCACCATCCTATCCCCTAACTATCCATCCCATCTGTAACTCCCATTTAACTATCTTCTCCCTTAAACCAGTATCTACATCTACCATTAAGAAGCACTTTCAAAAGCTTAAAACTGAAGCTCCAGCCACTGACAATCTACCAAGAAGATATTAAAATTGCAGCTGACACAATAACATACCCAATATCTATAGAAAACTATGTTCCAACTAGCTGGAAAAAAAATCTCATATCATACCATTGCACACAGGCAGCGACTGCACAGACGTCTCCATTTTCAGAATCATAGGCATTCTACCACCCCTGTCAAAAATATTAGACAAATGCATCTACTCTCAACTACTAAACCATCTTATCAACATTAAATCTTCTCACTAATACTCACAGATTCCTACAGCATTGTAGTACCGCCACAGCACTACAGCATTGTAGTACCACCACAGCACTCCTTAGCTTTACTAACATCATAAATTCCAATAGAAGAACAGGTAACCTAGTATCCTCCCTTTTCTTAGATATGTCGAAGGCATTCAACACAGTTTCTCATCAAAAGATGCTTACAGAACTTGCTGCTTTAGGACTCTTCCCAATCTGAACTCTCATAGTTCCATAGTTACTTCAGAGATAGACTACAGGTTCTCAAACGGAAGCAAGAAAGCTCCTCTTTCTTAACAGCCCTGTTGGCACACCTTGGGATTCAATTCTGGGTCTCCTGCTATTAACATCCTTACCAACAACCTCTGCAAAGTAGTCCTACATTCATTTGTGCAATAAGCAGATGATGCCACCCTGGTAGGCTCAGCCCAAAAATCTCACCCAACTAGAAAAACTCACTCAAGACTGTCAACAGCAGGAGCTGTAGTGCAGAAGCAATCTATCGACTGATCATCTTAAACTTCCAGATGATGCAATAGCATACCCCACAGCTATAGTAACAAACCAATCAATTACTGAAAAATATGTCCCATCTATCCTGGTTAACAGATCACCAGCTACTGTTAAATAATAAAAGAAAAGTATGCTCTTTATCCCTAAATCCTTTTCAGTCCACAAGAATTCATTCAGCCGTTATTAGCTAATAATACCCAAACTGAATCCATATCTAACACAAAATTAGTAGGGATGACAACAGATGATAGCTTAAATTTGAACTACACATCACTCAAGCTATTAAGAAAAGTCACCAAAAAGGAGGCTTCCTCTACCATTCTAAACCATTTCTCACCAACTCCTCTAGGATAACACTAGCATCATCCTACCTCCTCTCCTCACTTCTTTATGCACCCTTCATCCTTGCCAATCTTCATACCACATTAGAAAATAAATCTGAGGTTTCGTGCAACAAAATAACCAAATCTGTACCAAACAAACCCCACCAGCTGCACCACTGCCTTGACCTAAAACACCTTAACTGACTTGACTTACCAAACCACCTGATCTACTCATGTTTGTTAATGTCCAAAATTATGCATAAAAAAATAGCTGTCCCCCTGTTCAAAACACCCTACAACACTAGACCCCTCCCAGATGCCTGCATTCTGACAAGATCCTGCTAACTACCATGCAATCAAAGAACAGTGCTGGTGACTCCTTATACTCTGATTATGTTTCCAAACTCTGAAATCTCATTACAATCACACTTAAGCAAAATGCCATTCCATCTAGCTTTAAACACAACCTTAAACACCCCTACACACTGATCTTAAATATACCAATTCCAAGTTCACCGTAACTTGGAGAAAAGAGGAATTCTGAGAAATGGCATCTCGGACTTAGTATATGTATGTCCAATCTTTCGACCATTCAGTCTCTGTATTTTCAGACTTGCACTAGCAGGTCCCGACATTTCAAAAGGTTACTGCAGGAGTGTCGGTGGTGACCGTGGCACTTGTCAGTGCAGACAAGAAATGGATGCCAGACAACAGGTTCTGCAGATAAAGTTGCTAAGATGACAGAATATGGAAAAGTAGATTTTTTTGTGACACTGGATCATGTAGTTGTGACTATTGCACCCTTAACATCCATTGTACAACTCTCATTTGATATCTGGCAAGAAGCAGCATATACAGAGTTGCTGTCATTAAGCAGAGATTTCTCAACAATACATATGCTGGTGGTGTTTCGTGGTGCACAGTGGGGATAATTTGTCCGCAGGCAGACATGTGTCTAGGTGGCAACCCATAAATGTTAGTACCTGAAATGGCTCCAGATGTACTTTGGTATGCTGACTGATATTCCTAAAGATATACACAAGTGGAGGAAATAAACCCTTGCCTTAAACAGAAACTTTCTTGAATTGGCAGCTATGAGACAGTCATCCATACAAAGACCATGATCTCCAGTAGCCCGAGATAAGCTTGTACCACCATTAATGCAATCATTAAACACCCTGGTGGCTGTGAAAAGTCCAAAGGGTATAGTTCTGAATTGAGAGTGATTGGCTCCCACCTGACATCTTTGTTACTTTGATGTTTAAGTAGGCATCCTGTAATTCCAAAAAGCATATCCACCCTCCTTCTTGTAAGCAAGGAATGATGGTCTGCACTGTGACTAATGAGAATGCTGAGGTTTGAATATATTGATTTAAACAACTGAGATCCAGTATAAGCTCGAGATACTTTGCCTTCTTTGGTACTAAAAAAAAAAAAAAAAAAAAAAAAAAAAAAAAGTAAAAGATGGATTCTTTCTTGTCTGGTGGAACCTTTTGAAATGCTCTTTTTTGTAACAGTTGGTGGCATACGTTGTTGCCTTTGTTTGTCGGGGTAGAAGTTTGGTACAGGACAAGATGGCAGTGGAGGGATTACTGTAACAGGGAATGGAGTAGTCCCTGGAGAAAGTTTCCCTGATCCTGTTGTCCTGCATGATGGTCCATCATAAGTTTGGAGGAAGGGAAATGTGACTTCCAAATGCCTCCATAAGTGAACAGTTGGGCAAGTTCTCATGAGTTCTGCTATCTGTTCCAGTGAGACGGACTACAGTACCCTTGGTTTTGCTGGTCACTTCTGCCTCTACGGCAAATGCTGTTAGAGTTCTATCTCCATATCGCTCATATTGGGTCTACTGGGATTTTCTAAATCTGATATCCTTAATTTTCTTTTGTTTTTTGACATAGGATCTTTGCAGGACTGAGAATTTTCTTCCAACAGCAATGAGCATCTTGCTTTCCTACTCACACTGTTACAACCTTTCACCTTATGACCAAACTGGGTGGATATATCATATCAGCCGTTGTTGAAGGCTGCCCTAAGGTGTGCAGCATATCCTGTAAGCCTGAGCCAGTACTGCCACTTCATGGTGATGCATGACCTTGCTGACCTATATGCAAATTATGTAAATATGTTAACTGTATTTATGGCAGGTACTTGTGACTATACCCTTTTTTGTGCATCCCCAGGTGGAAGCTTCTTCAGGGTTTCTAATATTTTATTGCCTAGATCCCTCTAAAATCTGATCAAATAGTCAGTGGCACTAATGGAGAAAATACTAGACATTTATACATGCTTCCCAAGATGATCCACGTCCCTGGCCTCTTCATCTGGGGGATGAATCGGCTGGACTTTTGCTGGAACATTTTTTGCCTTATCAGCTGCCTCCAAGAGAAAAGTCCACATGAGGCCTTTTTTCCATTGTGACAAGCCTGTAGACAGCCTAAGAACATTGTTGCATTTTCCAGGAGTTGGGTTCTACATCTCTGAGTTTCTTTCATGATCACTGTCAAATTAGGTCTACCACTCTGTTAGGAAGTGGAACCATCCAAGCTTTTGGAGGGGTAGACTGGAAGGTCAATGATAGATCACTTCCTCCAGGATGGTGGGGTTGCTGAACCAAGATCTCCTCGGCCACATCATCTCTAGGATTTCCCTGAATATGGGGACTTTGGGAGGGGACTAGGGGGAAGCCTCCCTTTTGTCAAGATCAGTGTCTGGGATGAAGAACTCCAGAGGCAAGTCCATGCATTCCTCTTTCAAGTCTTCTTCCTCAGGACACTTGGAGCAGACACGTCTGAGCATTCGAGAAGGGACTCCTCCCCAGACTTTTGTGGCCTCAAAAGCTTTTGGTACCTGGTCTCACTGGAGAAAAAAAAGATTCTCAGCTCAGGGTCTCAGGCTGTCTGGTGTGTATGGGCAGAGCCACAATGGCAGGTGAGTGATCCAAGATTAAAAAACTAAACAGATTTCCCTGGTACTACCTATTCTGTCTTAGCAATCAGCATTGATGGAGTCAGAACCATAACTGGTACAGTTCTGACACCATGCTTGATGCTGAAACCACTACAGTGGTAAACCGAAATCTGACATAAAGCGGCGGTTCAACACCAAAGAGTTGAACGCTGATTGTGCTGACATACTGAAAGTCCCCCAAGGAGTATGACCTGACCTTTGCATTGGCAAATCAATGCTAACAGGTCTAGTGACTCTTGGCAAAGGGTGTAACACTGAGGAAAATTTCACTGCATATGTCAATGGGAATAGCACAAGATCCATAAGCATCATTAAAACTCTTGGTGCCAAGACAGTGCCCAGGATGGGAGATAATGACATGTCAAGGGTAATCTCTGGCTGATCTGGAACACAGAAAGGAAGCTGAGATATCACCAAGAGCCAAATGGCCCTTCAAAAAAGTTATAATCATTTTGTTCCAGCCAGTGATTGCAGAAGAGCTTTACAATCACCTGGAAGATCTTACAAATAAAAAAGAAGAATGCTTAGACTAAAAATATTTTGACAACCCCTACTCTGTGAAGAAGCTACCCACTCTTCTCCTCAGATTTGAGACAGGAGATTCAGTTTGGTAGGAGTAGGAATTGCAGTGGACAGATTGAGGAGTATCCATAGATTTGAGTTGATCCAAAGTGCTGTTATCTATGAGAAGAGCTCTGCCTAGACAACAATCAGCACAGACTCCATATGCATTAGAACTACTCTGCACTTGGACTGCCAACTCCTCCCCTTAGGTCCATAATGTACTGATGTTCAAGAATACTCCAGTTATGGATCGAGGGAAAAAGAAAGAGACAAAAACAGAAGGCATACAGAGGGAAGAGTGTGGCATACTTCCTATTGCCAGGCCACATCTGGCATTAAGGCGAGTGCCCAATTTTGGAATTAAAGACAATCAAGACAGAAACCCCTAGCTCAAACTACCTAGGTGAGTGTCCTTTGAAAACTTGATTTTGATGACCGTAGCCTTGAAGGAGGACCAGACCTGATGGTAATATCCAGCTTATAGTTTGTGTATGTAGGTGGACACAATACAAAATATTTAAAATTGCATAACTGAAGATTCCCACAGATGCAGAGACAAAATATCCCAAAGTGAAAAACAATGCAAGGACTTATCATACTTGACTTCAAGGCGGAAAGACATTTTGACAGACACGATATAGCTTGCCTTCTCCACCTTTAGCAAAGGATACAAAACAACTAAGCTTCTCATCTGAAAATCTTAGTTCTGTTCACCTAACACCCGGGCTGCCTATGGATGTCCATAATCCCTGGACTTTTATATTAAGGGGAAAAAACAAATTGGTTCAGTTCTAACTCCATGGCTACTGTGACTATAAAAGAAGTGTTGCTGTGCCATAAACCTATATTTTCTAGAACTGGAACAACAGATAGATGCACAAAGGATATGAAGCCCAGAAATCTGCCTGGCAAATGTTACTGGAAACAGAGTTACCAAAATAGGAATCTGAGACTGGCAGAAGCTGCACAATTGAAATGTAGCAAAAGACAAGTTTGCACAACATAAAATATATGCTTCAAGTTGGGACTAGAACTATCATGGGAAGGAACTGAAAGACACTTATTAAAAAGACATGTCCTTAAGTGTGGTCCTAGTGTTTATTTTTGCATGCTGACAAGTTTGAACGTTGGTAAATGCCACTTGGTGATCTTTAATGATGGAATAGCTTAAGCCAAATTTAAATAGTTCTGAAAGATAATGAATAACAATGGAAGTAGCAGAGGAAAGAGGATTGGCAGTCCACGGAGTTGCTCAGGTGCAGAAGCATTTAGATTACATTAATCCATTACTTCTTTTGTAAAGATCAAAATTTTAGACACGGCAATAATGGAGAGTACTATCAGAATATTCTGATGACCTGGAGGCTAATGGAAAAAGTGGTATCAAGCTGCTAATATGTGAAAATGAAAGTCAGGGTGAGATTTCTCAAAAGATCTATAAGTTGGAAAATCCTGGAAATGGGAAACCAGACTTATCTGGACCAGAAAGGGGAAATAAGGATCAATGCTGCTTTGATATTCTTGACTATGCAAAAACATGGTCACCGGAGGAACAGGAGGTAATGCAAAGTTTCCTTTGACCACTGGTGTAAATGCATCCTTATTTTGCCAATGGGAGAAATGAGAGACAAAATCTTCTGTGTTTGTATCATGTAGGGCCTTTTTCATTTGGGAGGTGAGCACTACTGAAGTATCTGAAAGGGTTGACCAGAAACGATATGTAAATATACTTACAAGTGTATATGGCTGGGCATCTTATGGTCTCTGTGGTCACTTGCTTAGTACTGCTCTTGTATTTCAACTTATGGCACAGGTTATGAAGGAAAAGTTGCAAACTGGTACATCCCATTTCTTTGAAAATCAGTCCTGCTTTGGATGAACTTCATGACCTTTCTTGAGGCAAAATAAGATATGTGCTCAACTTATCACCCAAACAGTTGGTCTCTCCTGGAAAATTAACTGCTGACAGGTGTCTGTTGGTCTGAAAAGACCCACACACATGAACTACTGACACAAAGACATGAATGCATGCCCCTTGTTTGATGACATTAGACAATCAAGTGAACTGCGAATAGACCCTATTTGTGTGTGTGTGTATATATATATATATATATATATATATATATATATATATATATATATATATGTATAGGGACCAATTAAGTGATCGAAGTTTCAGAACTTCGAATTTCATATGGCCAAAATCATATGATCGAAGTTTTAAAACTTTGAACACTTAAAACAGAGATCTCCATACAGCGTGGAATGGGAATATTCCCTTTTCCTCGCTGTAGTGCGATCTCGGAGTTGATATATTTTAATAGCGGGGGTGCAGGGGGAAAACTTTGATCATATGGTCCTGGCCATATGAGATTCGAAGTTTTGAAATTTCGATCATTCAAAGAAGAATCATATATAAAATTTATATGTGCACTTCCGTAATGCATACAGAAAAAGACTGCTATCTCTCACACACTGATATGGATCTTTGACTGTGCCTTACAGCAGTGTTATGCTCCATAACTCAAGCAGGAAGTATCCATGATCAGGATGATGTTGTGGGGGATTAATCCACAGATGGTATGCCTCACAATAAATTCTTTGTGTGCAGCCACCTTGGATCTGTTTCTTCCAGGTTCTTAAGATTTTTAATGGGGAGACCAGCATGTTGCAATCCTGCAATCAATAGGCTTTCAAGGTCTACTAAAGCACGTGTAAAACTTTACATGAGGGCTCACAAGTATTGATGCTGGCTTTACACACGGAGCCAACATTTGTCTGGACCTGCCAGCTTACAGAATGTGGGGATCATGCAAAGGATATCTGAAACTCTTCCTAGAGATGTAAATATCTTGGCATGTCTTGAACAACATAAAGTCAACAAGACAAGGTCTCATGAATGCGGCCACTGCCAATATGCATATTATGAAAATCCTAGATGATGTAAGACTGAAGGAAAGAATTCTGAACTAGCAACAAGTGTCTTCTACATAAAGGTGGAAAGCATCTAATAGAGCATGTCCTGACCTTAAGTTGCAGGTATCCTCCTGAAGGTCTAAAAGGCATGTCTGACTTCCTTTGGCTAGAACAGAGAAAAGAGATGAAAGGTTGATTATATAAAAGAATTCCTTGGGAATGAATGCTTTTAGGCTGTTTAAATCCAAGTTTAGTTGAAAATCTCAAAGCCTTTTTTGCCGATTTTTTCTCCTGAAGAAGACACATGGCAAAGAAAAAGACTGGGAGATAGAGCCTCTAGCCATTACCTCCCTTGCTCGGTCATTGTCAGTCACATGTAACCATGTCGATGCATGTAGGCAGTAATGTAGGGGGGGGTCACAAACCAGTTGGGGGCAGGAAGACTGCTAACCACCCTGGCCATCCTGAAATCTCTGAAGACTTCATCCCAAGAAACTACCATTGATGGGAATCACTACGGAAGGGTTGCTGATTTCAATGCTCGTTGTAATGCTGGAACCTTGGTGATATTGGCAGAAAGAAGTTTTTACTAGGTTCTTAGTGATATGGGAATAAAATCACTGCAAAGTATGAACTATTACACCCAGAAGTTAAGGATTTGTTCTTTTTCCTTCATAGGTTGTAGACATTCATCATTCTCTAGTTCAAACAATGAGATACTCGGGGGAGGGCAGTTCATACTGAATATCTTGGTGTGACTAGCAAAATAAATGACATGGAGCCAGGACCGTTAGCAAAAGACAATGTCAGTTCTGCTCTGGTCAGTCAGTCCACAGAGCATACACTACACAGATCATCTGGAAACTAAATGCTAATACACTTGGAGTTATTTGTTATGCATATATTTCAGTTGATTAATCACGCACTCCTTTTACAGATTGCATTACTTCATCAAGGAGGATTCTCAAAACTTCCATGTAAGATAGTTGCATTCCCTCCTGGACAAAGAAAAGAATTCAAAAAACTTGGCTTTCCCAGCTTGTCCAGAGTTTATGGATCACTGGCAAATGAGGAGTGTTGCTCCTGCTGAGGAGCAAAGCAGACACAATAATATTAGATTTGGGGTCCCTGCCCATAAGGAGAAATCTATCAAGGAAAGCAAAAAATGTTCTGCAATCCTGGGACCAAGGATATGGTATCGTGATTTTCAAAGTTTTGGTGGTCTAAATCCCGTTAGGTACAACTATGGATGGAATAATCCAAGAGCACAGCTCAGTCAACCAGCTCACTTGTTGCAGCCTCCAGCGGTGGAGACAACTTAGTGTCCGAATACCATTCTCCTTGTTCATGCACCAGTTCAGAATTACTGCATCCCTGCTTATTGAAATGAGCCTGTGACAATGCTTGTCTGTCTTCTCAAATTTCATCAGATTCAAGTGGCTTTTCTCGATGTTTTGTCTAGTCTTAACAATGCTCATCATTAATCATCAAGCAAAAATGAATAGAGCTGCAGCAGTGGAACTCAGCAATTCAGGCAATACAACTATATGGCACCCCCTCCCCCACTGTTTACAAGTGATTGCAGTCATGATCACTCAAATGACAGCTTGCAAACTTGTTCTTTTTTTAAGATGGCAATAATTTATCTTTAGCAACTTAATAACTTGTGGATACACTTAAAAGAAAAAATACTTTAAAAGAAAAAAGCCTTTATATTTAAAAAATAAGAAATAAAAATACAGATAGGATGCAGGTGACAAAATAAAGGAAGTTACCTCCACAAAGACAGCAGTCACCAGTGGAGTCACAAGGATTTGATGGTGGGACCTCTCCTGTATAGCATCTAATTCTTTGAAGTAAAAGTCAATAATAAACAGCTCTGTCTGACAAACTTTGTAGATGACTGCAAGATAGGAGAAGTCACTGAATCCTCAAACGACTTAGCCATCCTGCAGGAAGGTTTGCCTCAAATAAATAAATGATGCCAAAATCAAGGACTAAAACTTCTTCTTCTTATGGCTTTTCCCGGTTAGGGGTTGCCACAGCACATCACCTGTCCGCTCATGATTGGCAGTGGAGTTTTATGATGTCGAGTTGCCAGCCCGGCGCCCAACCTTCCACAGAAGGCACACACACGCACGCACTCACACCTAGGGCCAAGTTAGAGTGTCCAATCCACCTACAGCATGTCTTTGGGATGTGGGCGGAAACTGGAGCACCGGGAGGAAACCCACGCGACCACAGGGAGGACATGCAGACTCCGCACAGAAGACACCCCAGCCGAGGATCAAACCGGAGAACCTCTTGCTGTGAGGTGGCAACGCTAACTGCTGCACCACCCCGGCTGCCCAAAATCAAGGACTAAAACTAAATATCAAAAAATGCATCATCACCATATCCATTGAGAGGTTATCTACAGTTGATATAAAAGGTTTACACCCCCCGTTGAAATGCCATTTTTTATATATATAAAAAATGAGACCACAATAAATCATTTCAAAGCTTTTCCCACCTTTAATGTGACCTATAACCTGAAATATAAAAAATAAAAAACAACGTACGATACGCTGGTTGCATATGTGTGCACACCCTTACACTAATACTTTGTTGAAGCACCTTTTAGGTTCATAGGTTCATACTAGGCTATCTGCCCTAGGGCATTTATAAGCCTAGCCAGAGTGTGTGTGGCTTTCACCACCCCTTAGGATGAGAATACTATACCCATTAGTTTGCTGTGCCTCTGTCCAGCAGTGATACAGAGATGATTCCCGGGGTAAACCTACGATCTCCCATCCACTCGTCAAGATTTCTCTTGAACAGAGTCAGTGAGGGGCTCTGCCTCACACTGACTGGGATTCTGTTCCATAGTGTAGGGAGTCTCTGGGTGATGAATCTGTCCCTCCAGCACGTCCTATTTATATCCGTGTTGAGGTTTAAGTCTCTTGCTCTCGTGGCTCTGGTGGATTTGGATTTTTTGAGGTGGAGCATGTCCATTAATTCCGGGTTGGACATGGCCTTGTATGTCAGGCACAGATCACCTCTGAGCAGACGGTATGCGACTGAATAGAGCTGGAGTTTCTTCAGTCAGGCATCGTATGACATATGTTTGAGCCCCTTTATCCTTTTGGTGAGGAACTTTTGGGGTCTTTCCAACTGCTGCAGGTGTCGGGTAAGGTACATTCCGAATGGGGCGTTGTACTCAATCATTGGTCTGATAAGTGAAGAGTACAGGGTACAATGACCTCTCCTGATCTGGATGTGAATCCCTTCATGATCAGGTGGGCAATGTAGAAGGTCTTCCTAACCACTTTGGCAATGTGAGTGTCAAAAGAGAGGTTACTGTCAACTTGGGACCCAGGTCCCTGATAACTTCTTCCGTGTTTAATGGATTACCACCTATGTGGTAATTAGGGGTTACCTTGTTTTTCCCAAAGGGTATGACTATACATTTTTTGGCATTTAGCTTAAGGCCATGGCTCTGGCACCAGTTATCCATTTCTATGAGACCTCTCTGGAGGATGTCTGTGTCTGATGGAGTGTCAATTATGGTGCCCAGTTTGCAGTCATCTGCAAATTTTGTCAGCCACAATCCCCCTATGTTTGCCTGCACTTCAGGAAAAATAAATGCCGAACAAGAGGGGGCCCAGGACTGAGCCCTGTGGGACACCGCTCGTGACCGGCTTAGAGTCTGACATGGCACCAGCAACTCTAACCCTGTGTGTTCTGTCCTTGAGCCAGTTTGCAACCCATCTTGTGACATAGGTTCATAGGTTCATAGGTTCATACTAGGCTATCTGCCCGAGGGCATTTGCAAGCCTAGCCCATCGTTTTGTGGCTTACGCCACCCCTTAAGTATGGGGAACTATACCTGTTATTTTGCTGTGCCTCTGTCGAGCAGTGACACTGAGGTAATCCCTGGGGTATATCTGCGATCTCCCATCCATTGGTCAAGATTTCTCTTGAACAAGGCCAGCGAGGTGCTCTGCCTCACATGTACCGGGATTTTGTTCCACAGCATAGCGAGTCTTTGGGTGATGAATCTATCCCTCCAGCACGCCCTATTAATAGCCATGTCGAGGTTTAAGTCTCCCGCCCTTGTGGCTCTGATGGATCTAGATTTTTGAGGTGAAGCATATTCATCAAATCTGGGTTTGACATGGCCTTGTATGTTAGGCAAAGGTCACCTCTGAGCAAGCGGTAAGCGACTGAATAGAGCTGGAGTTCTTTCAGTCGGGCAGCATAGGACAGATTTTTGAGACCTTTTATCCTTTTGGTGAGGAACTTTTGTGGCCTCTCCAGCTGCTGCAAGTGTCGGGTCAGATACATTCCGAATGGGGCATTGTACTCAATCATTGGTCTGATGAGTGATGAGTAAAGGGAGACTATGACCTCCCATGATCTAGATGAGAATACACCAAAAAAATCGCGAATAAAACAAAAACAAAGTACCAAGAAGAGGCAAGATAACAAACTTAGCGTACTGTAGTTTATTGTCCGCTTTCATCCGTAGACTTCGTCAGAATAAAAAAACAGTGAACACACAAAAGCATTTATAATAACGTTAATTGGACAATTAAAAAATTAATTAAACATCAATTAAAACATTTAAAGAAACAAATTCAAGTAAAAAAGGAACTGAAGTCAATAGATTTGTTCACAGACAGTTCCCTATACTTTAGAAAGCATTTGACATTAATGGTGTCATTAAGACCAGGATGAACGTCAGAGTTAAGTCTAATCTGCCATAATGTTTCACGCTGTTCTAAATAGTTCTTGAAATCCCCTCCTCTCAAATCAGGTAGGGCAACCTCTAGAACAGAAAACATGAACTTTTTAAATGAAGGGCAAACGACAGAATGTTTAAATAAGGCATTATTTTCATCCTTATGTTTAATAGCATAAATGTGCTCCCTGATACGTGTCTTTAAACTTCTGCTGGTCATGCCAACATAAAAACACGAACAACCAGAGCAAATGCTAATGTACACCACACCTTTCGTACTACAATTCACAAAAGCCGGCACACTAATGGTTTTTCTGTAACACTCGAGACTGATGTATGGTCCTTCGTAGATATACCTACACATATTACATTCGTGACAGCAATGCATGCCTCTCCTGTCAGAAATAATATTGATGTTTTGTGGGCTATTAGATTGTAAAGCCTTCTTAATATTGAAACCATTTTTAAAGACAAAAAACGGTTTGTTTCCTAAAATCCGGAAAAGATCAGAATGTCCCCTAATAACTCTCCAATTCTTTCTATTTGTTGAATGTATTGACTGTCAACAGTCATGTCTAAAGCACAAACCAATTTATGTTCAATAGTGGTAGTGTTAAGCAACCCCAAATAAGAATTGTCATGTGCTCTATAATTCAATAATGCCTGATATTCTGTCGAGCGTTTGTTCATAATATCGTTACTACTTTCTATTAAATCACATATGGGATATCCTCTGTTCACAAACAAATCAATAATGAAATCAAATTCTCTTCTTAAAATACAATTTTTTGAAGTCAAGCGACTTGCCCTAATGAACTGTCCTCGCGGAATATTTTTAACAATATGCCTAGGGTGGTTACTGTTGTAGTGTAAATAACTATTAGTGAATGAATCCTTACGATAAATGCTGCTATGAAACCTATTGTCGTCTTCATCCCACCAAAGAAGCACATCCAAAAAATTAACTTTTAACCCAACACTACTTAAAGTGAATTTCAAATAACCAGAAAAGGCATTAATGTCAGTCACAAAATTATTGACAGTACTAACATCTCCTTCAATGATGAATAATAAATCGTCTACAAACCGACAGAAAAAGGGGATGTTAAATTTTTCTCGTAACATGGGCAAATGCTGGTGCTCCCACCAAGCCATGACCAAATTGGCGTAGGCAATTGGTTTGTGCTTTAGACATGACTGTTGACAGTCAATACATTCAACAAATAGTCAGAAAGAATTGGAGAGTTATTAGGGGACATTCTGATCTTTTCCGGATTTTAGGAAACAAACCATTTTTTGTCTTTAAAAATGGTTTCAATATTAAGAAGGCTTTACAATCTAATACCCCACAAAACATCAATATTATTTCTGACAGGAGAGACATGCATTGCTGTCACGAATGTAATATGTGTAGGTATATCTACGAAGGACCATACATCAGTCTCGAGTGTTACAGAAAAACCATTAGTGTGCCGGCTTTTGTGAATTGTAGTACGAAAGGTGTGGTGTACATTAGCATTTGCTCTGGTTGTTCGTGTTTTTATGTTGGCATGACCAGTAGAAGTCTAAAGACACGTATCAGGGAGCATATTTATGCTATTAAACATAAGGATGAAAATAATGCCTTATTTAAACATTCTGTCGTTTGCCCTTCATTTAAAAAGTTCATGTTTTCTGTTCTAGAGGTTGCCCTACCTGATTTGAGAGGAGGGGATTTCAAGAACTATTTAGAACAGCGTGAAACATTATGGCAGATTAGACTTAACTCTGACGTTCATCCTGGTCTTAATGACACCATTAATGTCAAATGCTTTCTAAAGTATAGGGAACTGTCTGTGAACAAATCAATTGACTTCAGTTCCTTTTTTACTTGAACTTGTTTCTTTAAATGTTTTAATTGATGTTTAATTAATTTTTTAATTGTCCAATTAACGTTATTATAAATGCTTTTGTGTGTTCACTGTTTTTTTATTCTGACGAAGTCTACGGATGAAAGCGGACAATAAACTACAGTACGCTAAGTTTGTTATCTTGCCTCTTCTTGGTACTTTGTTTTTGTTTTATTCGCGATTTTTTTGGTGAGTTACTGATTCGCTTTTACCATGGCTGAGGTACTTGACGATCCTCTTCTTGGATTGTCTATTCATTCTACACCAACTACGGAAGGGATTAATCCTGTCAATATTGGTAGTTTACTAGTGAATGCCTTGACGGATATACAAAATTCGTTGAAGTTTTTGATGACCAAAGCTACTGAACGTGATGATGTTGACGTACGTGGCGTTCCATCACATGAGGGATGTGTTGCGGCGAATGCCTCTAGTCCCATTGAGAATTACGATGAAATGGATACCATCATTAACATAGAAAATCTTGAAAATGTCAAGCCCAAACCGAAACGGCAAGCAAAACAACGGAACGGGCGAAATGGCCTTTCTAATGACAATGGAGGACACGTCAAGTCCGTTAAAGAACTGTTCGAATGTTCCGGGAATCCTTTCAAGTCTGCAGGTGAGCACTACAAGAATGTCAGTAGTGCTGACTTAAACAAGAAACGTGAGCAACTGGTAAGACTATTAAAACGTTATCGTTCTCTTGATTTAGAGAACAGTTATTTTTCACGGTGCATTGAATTGGACATTGTCCCAAAAGGACTTAGGTTCTTTAAATGTCCTAATGGCGTTTATGCACATGATCCGTTGTTTAATGTTTTAGTTGCTTTTTTCAATGATGCCGGTTTGCGGTTGTTACAACTACTAATTGATAATAACTATACCAAGATGAATGTTTTAAAGGAAGAGATCATTCATGTCGAAGACAATTTGAAAAACATGATGTCGGATGACATTTTTGATGACTTTTTTTGTTCCATTTGGGATGAATTGGAACAACATTCAGTTGAAATAATAGGTAGAAAGCAATCCAAACTTGGGCGCGACATTAACGCCTATCAGAACCAGGTTGCTTATGACAATTTTGTTAACAAAAATTACCAGACTAATAACTTTAATACCAACAGTAACATCAATATTAATAGAAGGTACCAACAGCATCCATTGGGTAGTGACAATAGAAAGACCTTTAGCAGCATTGTTTCAACATCTAACTCGGCTGCTAATTCTGATCTTGATAAGAATGGTTGTACTGACCGTCAGAATTTTGTTCCTTTACCTCTTGATAACAATGACGGTTTGCCTCCTGTTCACCACTCTAATGCTGTTGACATTCCTGATAAAGTAGGGGATGGGCGAATCACCACTATCATTATTGATGGTGAGAAAGAGATGACTGATAATTTCAAAAAGAAAGGCGATGTTATCTCTAAATCTGGCGTTAACAGTTCTTCTTCTTCTTTTTTCACCAAAAAGGGTCAGAACAGCAAGCAGACTGTTCTGACCAGAAGTCGGACTTTTTTGGCTTCGAATTCTTCAAGCGACGAAACATAGACAATACGATTGACAAATTTTGTATTATTAATTTAACTAATTTTGAGCTTTCTAATATTGAGGCCAACATTCTCAAATATGGTTTAAATTTTGTACCTAGTATAAGAGCAGATTTTAGCAAAACTATTGTTGATATTAAGATGTATACACGAAAATTAAATCTGTTTTATTTGATGAATGACATTCCCATTACACAAAAGAGTTTGATTAAACCTTCCAGTTTTTCTCCACAATTGCAGCACACCATTAAGGTGTTTGAAGAATTGTGTATAGAAGATATTAGACAGATGTTAATACACAGATCTAATACCTTCTTTAATTTAAATAATGATGAAAGGGCAGCCTTACGCAAACTAAGATCAATGACTTCTGATCTGAGGTTCATGAAAAGCGATAAAGGTGGTAATATTGTGATATAAGAACAACAGTTTTATAGAAATAAAATGTTAAATATTTTGAATAACACCGAAGAATATGAAATCATCAGTCTTCATCAAATTTTGTACAAACAACGTTTGATTTATTCATTTTTATATGATGCACTAATGTCAGGTTATATAGGGTATGAAGTGTAAGATTTTTGTATTGTACAGGAACCCAGGATAGGTGTTATCTTTGGAATTCCAAAGACACACAAATCTTTAACCGATCCTCCATTTAGGCCTATCGTGTCATCACCCCATTCCATTACTGAGGGCATTTCGCTTATTGTTGATGCTGTCTTAGGACCTTGTTTGGTCAAGGAAGATTCTTACATCAGGGATTCCTGGCACTTTTTGGGGAAGTTTAATAGATTCGTTACGAATAAATCATTTGATGTTAACAGGTTTATACTATTCACCATTGATGTGGTTTCTTTATATACCTGCATACCCCATTGTGAGGGTGTTGAAGCAGTACGTTGTTTTTTAGCCAAGAAGAACTGTGGGTTAAGTAAGAACGCCATTTCCACCATTTGTGGGTTCCTTGATATTATTTTAGATAATAATTTTTTTCTTTTTGAGAAGACTTTTTACCAACAAAAGAGGGGCGTGGCCATGGGCTCTGCTGCTGCACCCGCCTACGCCAATTTGGTCATGGCTTGGTGGGAGCACCAGCATTTGCCCATGTTACGAGAAAAATTTAACATCCCCTTTTTCTGTCGGTTTGTAGACAATTTATTATTCATCATTGAAGGAGATGTTAGTACTGTCAATAATTTTGTGACTGACATTAATGCCTTTTCTGGTTATTTGAAATTCACTTTAAGTAGTGTTGGGTTAAAAGTTAATTTTTTGGATGTGCTTCTTTGGTGGGATGAAGACGACAATAGGTTTCATAGCAGCATTTATCGTAAGGATTCATTCACTAATAGTTATTTACACTACAACAGTAACCACCCTAGGCATATTGTTAAAAATATTCCGCGAGGACAGTTCATTAGGGCAAGTCGCTATTAAACATAAGGATGAAAATAATGCCTTATTTAAACATTCTGTCGTTTGCCCTTCATTTAAAAAGTTCATGTTTTCTGTTCTAGAGGTTGCCCTACCTGATTTGAGAGGAGGGGATTTCAAGAACTATTTAGAACAGCGTGAAACATTATGGCAGATTAGACTTAACTCTGACGTTCATCCTGGTCTTAATGACACCATTAATGTCAAATGCTTTCTAAAGTATAGGGAACTGTCTGTGAACAAATCAATTGACTTCAGTTCCTTTTTTACTTGAACTTGTTTCTTTAAATGTTTTAATTGATGTTCAATTAATTTTTTAATTGTTCAATTAAGGTTATTATAAATGCTTTTGTGTGTTCACTGTTTTTTTATTCTGACGAAGTCTACGGATGAAAGCGGACAATAAACTACAGTACGCTAAGTTTGTTATCTTGCCTCTTCTTGGTACTTTGTTTCTAGATGAGAATACCTTCATGATAAGGTGGGCAATGTAGAAGGTCTTCCTAACTACTTTAGCTACATGGGTGTCGAATGACAGACTACTATCAACCTGGGTCCCCAGGTCCCTGATAACTTCTTTTGTGCTCAGTGGATTGCCACCTATTTGGTAGCTAGGGGTAACCTTGTTTTTCCCGAAGGGTATGACTATGCATTTTTTGGCATTTAACTTTAGGCCGTGGCTCTGGCACCAGTTATCTGTTTCTGTGAGACCCTTCTGAAGGATATCTGTGTCAGATGTGTTTTCTACTATGGCGCCCAGTTTGCAGTCATCTGCAAACTTTGTCAGCCATAACCCTTCTGTGTTTGCTTGTACTTCAGAAAAGTAGATGCCAAACAAGAGTGGGCCCAGGACTGAGCCCTGTGGGACACCACTTGTGACAGGCTTTGAGTCTGACATGGCGCCAGCAACTCTGACTCTGTGGGTTCTGTCACTCAGCCAGTTTGCAACCCATCTTGTGATGTATGGGTTAACATTTAAGCTGATGAGTTTTTCAATGATACCCGAGTGGGGTATTGTATCGAAGGCCTTAGCCAGATCGAGGTAGGCTGTAAGGACTGCCTTTCCCTCATCAATGGCTTTGGTGACTGTTTCGAAGAAGTCAACCAAGTTTAAAAGGCATGATCTTCCTTTGACAAAGCCAAACTGGGTTGGATCCAAAGTCTGCAAATTCCCAATGTCTTTATTTATGAGGTCCATTATGATCCTCTCCATGGCTTTGCAGATAAGGCTTGTCAAGCTAATGGGCCGGTAATTTCCAGGGTCGGTGGAGGCACCGCCTTTGTGAAGTGGGACCACAGTTGCAGTGCACCACTCCCTGGGTACATATCCAGAGGTAAGACTTTGATTAAACAGCTGTCCTAGCTGTGGGTTTAATTCCTCATTGAGTTCGTGGAGCACACAGCCGGGGACACCATCAGGTCCCATGGATGCTGTGTTTTTTGCTTTGGAGAGAGCAGTTCTCACTTTGGCGCTGGAGATGTTTGGGGGGCTGCAATCGTTTGGTATAGATATCTCTCCTTTTGGGGGGGAGGGGGGGGAGAAGTTTGCACTGAACCTGTCAGCCAGTATGTTGGCAATGTCTGTAGGATCAGTAATCTTCACATCATTTTGAACTAGTTCTGAGCATATCTGGGAGTTTCCTCCCAGGTTTTTAACATAGCTAAAGAAGGCCTTATGATTGTCTTTTGAGTCTTTAGCTATTTTTCTCTCAATTTGCTTTGGATGATTTTATGAGGGCTCTTAGTTTTTTTACTTATAGTGATCAAGGGTGTCTTACCTTTTAAGGATTTTGCTCTATCTTGTAGTAGCTTCCTCCTTTTGTTGTAGAGTTTGTTTATGGCTGGGGTCCACCAGACTGGACGCTTGCCTTTGGTACAAAGAGTCTTTGTTTTGCTTGGGATTGCCTTATCCATGCAGTCCTGCAGGTGCTGGTAGAAGGCATTTGTAAGTGATTCAGCGGCTTGAGTACTGTTTTCCGCCAGCTCGGGGGCCTTAAAGGAGACCATCTAAGCTGGTGAGCTTTTCTATGATGCCCGAGTGGGGTATTGTGTCGAACGCTTTTGCTAGGTCAAGGTAGGCTGTGTGAACTGCCTTACCCTCATCAATGGCCTTAGTGACTGTTTCGAAAAAGTCGACCAAGTTCAAGAGGCAGGATCTGCCCTTGACAAAGCCAAATTGGGTAGGATCCAGTGTCTGTAGGTCCCAAATGTCTTTATTTATGAGTTTCATTATGATCCTCTCCATAGCTTTGCAGACAAGGCTCGTCAAGCTTATGGGGCGGTAATTTCCAGGGTCCGTAGAAGCACCGCCTTTGTGGAGTGGGACCACAGTTGCCGTACGCCATTCTTTGGGTACGTATCCTGTAGTAAGGCTAAGAGTAAACAGCAGCCTTATGTGTGGGTTTAGTTCCTCATCGAGTTCGTGTAGCACACAGCCGGGGACACCGTCCGGTCCCATTGATGCTGTGTTTTTTTGCTTTAGAGAGAGCAGCTCTCACCTGGGCATCTGAGATGTTTGGGAGGCTAGACTCTGGTGGGATAGATATTTCTCCTTTTGGGGGGGAGGGAGGGGAGAAATTTGCACTGAACCTGTCTGCCAGTATGTTGGCAATGTCTGTGGGTTCAGTGATTTTTTATCATTTTGGACTAATTCTGAGCATATCTGGGAGTTTCCACCCAGGTTTCTAACATAGCTAAAGAAGGCTTTATGATTGTCTTTTGTGTCATTAGCGATTTTTCTCTCAAAGTTGGCCTTGGATGATTTTATGAGTGATCGTAGTTTTTTGCTAGTATTGATCAGAGATGCCTTCCCTTTTAGGGATTTTGCTCTGTCATGTAGTAGCTTTCTCCTCTTATTGTAGAGTTTGTTTATGGCTGGGGTCCACCAGACCAGGCGCCTGCCTTTGGTGGAAAGGGTCTTGATTTTATTAGGGATTGCTTGATCCATACATTCCTGGAGGTGCTCGTAGAAGGCATTTGTAAAGGTTTCAGCAGCGTGGGTTGTGGTTTCCACTGGCTCGGGGGCCTTGAAGGATACCACTCCAGTCTTAAGAAGTGTGAAGTTTGCTTTTGAGAAGTTCTTCACTGTGGTCTTTTTTGCTGGGGGTGGGGGCGGGATGTGGATCTCCAGTGAGATTAATTTATGGTCCGAGCTCACCAATGAGGGATATACTTCCGGTGTGGAGCATTTTGTTCCCATGTTTGTGATGATCAGGTCTAGTATATTTTCTCCTCTTGTGGGAATGGTGACTAGTTGTTCCATAGCATTTGAGTTTATGAACTCAAGGAACCTTTGGGCTAGGGTGTTGGGGCTTGAGTAATGTTCCCAGTCTATGTTTGGGTAGTTGAAGTCACCCAATATGATGGCGTTTGGAGAGACATTCATACTCTCCAGTGTCTTCAGGAAGGCTGCGTGGGTTTCCTGAGTTTGAGAAGGTGGTCTGTAGCATGTTACAAACTGTAGGGCAGTTTTACCTATGGTTAATTGCACCTGGATGGTCTCCGATGCTTTGTGCATTGCCACTAACCTGTAGGTGTGGTTATCCTTTATGAATATGGATACTCCCCCTCCTTTTGTGGTTTGGTCCGGATTTTGGGGCCGGAACGCATGATATGAGGTATAACCTGATAGTGCTGGGGTGCTCTCAGGAGCCTTGAACCAGGTTTCAGTTACAGCACAGACATCGATGTTCTCCATACTGAGGAGGGCTTCAAGGGCGTGCATCTTGAGGTTTAGACTTCTGGCATTGAGCAGTATTACCCTTAGTTTTTCTCCATTTTTGTTTTCTAGGGCGGTAGGTTTATCATTTGAGCCTTGCCTAAAAAGGCACTATGGGGGTGGCAAGAGCCTTTGCCAATATCCGGAAGCCCAGGGGTGACAGGTGCAAGCTGTCCCTTGCAAAGCAGCGTGGCTTGTCAAGCATGTCATCCCAGGCAGACAGACATTGGATCCCCTTAGAATGACACCAGTAATTAAGCCAATTATTAAAGCTGATCATTTTGTCTCTGTATTGTGGCATCATTCTTGGTGAGGGTAGGATACTGCTCAGGGTCAGGGTCATACCGGCCTGGGCTACATAATCTGAGAGCTCCTCTATGTCTCTTTTCATGTAGTCCAGGGAGGTACGTCTCAGGTCGTTCACACCGGCATGGACAATGACTGAGTCATACTTGTACTTGCTGTGGAGTGACCTGAGTGCTTGTGTTATGTGGCGGATTCTAGCACCTGACAGGCAGCTTACTGTGATCTTTTCCTTGTTCAGTCTGGTGAGTGGGACGTCAGTGTCTGACTGATTTAATAACAACATTCAGTCTTCTTGGGAAGGAGTCTATCAGCATGGCACATCTTGACTTGGCCATATTTGCCCACTCCTCCTTGCAAAAGCACTCAAAATCTGTCAGATTGCTAGGGCATCTCCTGTGCATAGCCGTCTTCAGGTCACTCCACAGATTTTCTATTGGATGTAGGTCTGGGCTCTAGCTGGGCCATTCCAAAACTTAAATTTTCTTCTGGCAAAGCCATTCTTTTGTTGATTTGGATGTATGCTTAGGGTCACTGTCATGTTGAAAGGTGAAATTCCGCTTCATCTTCAGCTTTCTAGCAGACACCTGAAGGTTTTAGTCCAAAAGTTACTGGTATTTGGAACTGTTCATAATTCCTTCCACCTTGACTAAAGCCCCAGTTCCAGCTGAAGAAAAGCAACCCCAAAGCATGATACTGCCACCACCATGCTTCACCGTGGAGATGGTGTTCCTTTGGTGATGCAAAATGTTGTTTTTGCGCCAAACGTACCCTTTGGAATTGTGGCCAAAAAGTTAAACCTTGTTCTCATCGGACCATAACATATTTTCCCACATGCTTTTGGGAGACTTGCTGTATTGTTTTGCAAATTTTAGCTGGGCCTGGATGTTTTTCTGTATAAGAAAAGGCTTCCGTCTTGCAACCCTACCCCATAGTCCAGACATATAGAGAATATGGGAGATTGTTGTCACATGTAGTACACAACCAGTACTTGCCAGAAATTCCTGCAGCTCCTTCAGTGTTGCTGTAGGTCTCTTGGCAGCTTCCCTGACCAGTTTTCGTCTCGTCTTTTCATCAATTTTGGAGGTACGTCCCATTCTTTGCAACGTCACTGTTCTCCTATATTTTCTCCACTTTTTGATGACTGTCTTCACTGTGTTCCATGGTATATCCAATGCTGTGGAATTTTTTTTGTACCCTTCTCCTGACTGATACGTTTCAACAATGAGATCCCTTTGATGCTCTTTACTATATTCATTAATGACCTGTCAGCCTCCCTTTCTCAAACCACCTGTACACAATATGCTGATGACTCAACCTTAATCTGTGCCGCCTCCTCACCTTCCCAACTTCAAGCCACAACCCAAAAGATATTTACCTTTGTAGAAAACTGGTTCCATCAACGCTGTCTCCTCCTTAACCCTAAAAAAACTAAATTACTATTGTTCACTCCCACTCAAAAATCCCCCACCATAAACTTCACAGTCATCTCTAAATGGTACATTAATAGCTCCAGACATAACCACCAAACTTTTAGGGGTAACAATTGATCACAATCTTAATTTCGACACTCATATCAACCTAACTATCAAATCAGTTAATAGAAAACGTGGTTTCCTGTACAGAATTAAACCCTTTCTTACACCTTCAGCCAGGACTACTATTGTCCAAACTCACCTAATCTCTACCCTCCTCTATGCCTCACCAATTTATACAAACCTCTCCAAAAGCAATATAAATAAGTTGGCAACATCTTATAACAACATAGCCAGATTTGCCACTGATGCCCCATTTCGTACCCACCACTGCAAAAATCTCAAACTTCTCGGATAGTTAGAACTGCAAAGCTAGTTTCTTTTTCAGCAACTCATAATCATTCACAACATCCTGCATCATCCCTCAAATACTCCCATACTCAGAAACCTTATTAACCCCTATCAAAATCTTCTACCCTTATGATATGCCAACAGAGTACTTGTCTCTACCCTAAAATCCATAATAAATCTGGGGACTGCCTATTTACTAACATGATTGGTAACCCTTGGAACAAGCTTCCAAGAGAACTAACATCCCTGACATCCACTCCTCTTTTCAAAAAACAACGTAAAATCTTCCTAAAATCACAATGGCTATGTCCATGCACAAATCCTGACTGACACTGTCTCCTATTGGCTTCTCATTTTTAAGTCTATAGTACTGGATTTCTGTTGCTTTCTTTATTTCCCTTTTTTAACCATTCCAAAGAATTTTTGTTAGCCCATGCAACAACTCTCTACCTGCGTTATTTTATTCTCTATGACTGTACTTGTAAAGAATATGTATACTAAGTTTTGTTTAAAGTTTAAGTTGAGTCTTAATAGTCAAAAATCCTTTTTAAGTATGTTTATAAAACTTCTTTATTGTATTTGGAGCTTTTCTCCCCAGGCCTTCGCTGAAAATGGACATATATCTAGTCGGACTTTCCCGGTCAACAAATGTAAAATAAATAAATAAAATAAATGCGATGTAAGTTCCCTGCAAACCATGGCTTTTGCTGTAGCTGGCAGGTGAGTAAATGTCATGAAAATCCTACTAGGACAGCTGAACTTTCTTTGGGGTTAATCAGAGTCTCTTTAATTGATGGCAGGTGTGTACTCAAGAAGACTGAATGTTGTAATTAAATCAAAAGGTGCTCCAACAAAGTATTAGTTGTAGGGTGTGCACACTTATGCAACCAAAGTATTGTATGTTTTTTATATTTTCCCCTAACAGATTTGTTCGTTTTTCAATTGAATTGTACAAGTTGTAGGTCACATTAAAGGTGGGAAAAGTTTTGAAATTATTTATTGTGGTCTCATTGTTTAGATCACAAATACCTGGCATTTTAACAGGGGGTGTAAACTTTTTATATACACTGTACTTCAGAGACACCACTAAGAGTTGACCCACTTTTTCTGGATTTGGGAGCTTATGTGGACAATGACGTAATTTTTGTAAGAATGTCCTTCGATATTGTGCAGCATATAAACAAAAGGATTGTGTATAAATATAAGGATGCCACTGCCCCCCCCCTTTATTCAGCCCTCATTAGGCCATTCACAAAGTATAATATCCCCTTGGCTATGTATCTGTCCTGACACAAGCAATAACTGAAATGTCCACTGAAATATCTTATTAAAAGAATACAGAGCCTAAACAATATGCCCTAAATAGATCGACTCAAAGCCTTGTCACTATACTCTGGTATCCTACAGCTGCTAACAGATAACCTATTGATGAACCTACTGCACATCAGCATGTCACATGGCATCAGAAGTACTTGGTTTAGGGATTTAAACCTCTTCTGCAACATCAACAGAATGGTTTGGTGGGACAGGTTTATCTCACAAGAGGATACCACTGCTTTGGTATAGACTCCTCATCCACATAAACCATATTTCATAGTTGTCCATATTCAACAGCCACTTGCATTTATGGATGGGTTAATAAAATCATGGGACTGCCCCCTGTACTACTAATGGACAGAAGCTGCTTCTAAATGCTGTATCTTAAGCATGGATCCCCTCAAATTATCTATGGTATGATCAAAATTATTATCACAAGGAGTAAAGCATAATTATTGACTACGGGATGGGCAAAGCCAATCTCACACCAAACAGGATAGATTCATTCAAGCAGCAAAATGGAAATTGGCTAGGCTTACAATTATCCACAAGGACGGCACAATGATGCAGCGGTTTGTGTCATCACCTCACAGCAAGAGGTTCTACGGTTCGATTCTCGGCTGGGGTGCCTTCTGTGCGGAGTCTGCATGTCCTCCCTGCATTCATGTAGGTTTCTCTGGATGCTCCGGTTTCCTCCCACGTTACAAAGACATGCATCTGGAGTGTTTCTCCCGGGGCCTCCTCTGAAAACTGTCTCGTTCCAAGTCAAACTTTCCCAGTAAACAAATGTTAAATAAAAAAATAAATAAATAAAAAGGCAGCTAATCTAGTACATAACAATGATCCTATAAGCCTAAGAACAGTTTGACAGTTTAAAAACTGTCAGCCTGTTCAGCACCCCAACAAGTTGGTTTCTGGAGCAGCCACCTCTCTGCCCAACCCTTCCTATGGCTCTAGAAGCTGTATGAAAATGTATCCCTCTTCCTAATCATATTTATTTGTTGGAAAATATTTAGGTCTCTGGCCCTAATGTTTGTTTGATTCAGTGAGATATAGTGGACTACTGGATCCCTTATAGTCCTATAAGCAAGGCACGGGTCACTACTAAGGTATCTATATGAAACATGAGTGCAGAGAGAAAGCCACCAGTCTTTTCCTGGTAGTTAAAATCTTTTAAGCCATGACCATTTTAGTTATAAAATGCAGGGATCACTCCACTTACTTAATATGTTTAGTGAGGTGCATTTGCTTGACATGCTTAATAAGGCACATTAAACAATTAGCACATTCACACAGTAGGCAAACAGAGGTCAAGGATTTAAACACTTGAGTACAAGAAGCAGCCTGTTAACACCTCACAGCCTTAATCCTAAATTATTCTTAATATCAGGTTACTATTCATATTTGTTAATAATGAGTTTAAATACTTGTTTGCAACTACTAAAGAGGTCATTGTTCCCCTCTACTCATCACTCATTAGACCCATTATAGAGTACAACGCCCCTTTTGGTATGTACCTCACAAGACATCTACAACAACTGGAAAGGCCACAGAAATACCTCACAAAGAGGATTACCGGCCTCAAACAGATGCCCTACGCAGACCGTCTCAAAAAACTCCAGCTTTACTCTGTGGCATATTGCCTACTCAGAGACGATCTCTGCCTAACATACAAAGCTATGTCAAACCCAGAGCTGTTGGGACATGCTCCATGTAAAGAAATCCCAATCCCTCTAGGGACCTAAACTTTGTCACCACAACAAACAGAACATGATGGAGGGATAGATTCCTGTCTCAGAGATTTCCCATACTCTGGAACAAACTACATATCTATATCAAACAAACCTCCTCATTAACACTCTTTATGAAAAATCTTGATGACTGGATGGGAGATAGGAAATTCACCCCGGGGATCACTTCTGTGGCTCTGCTAGACAAGGACACAGGAAAATAATTTTCTTGGGTGGCAAAGCCAGGGTACCATTTGACTAGGCTTATATAGGCCCTAGGGCCAACAGCCTAGTACCTACCCATGAACCTATACAAGTCTTTGCACAGATTTCTGCTCTCAGTTTTAATGAAAATAAGACCACTGCTCTAATATGGAATTACAGACTTATGCAAACTTTAAAAATAGATGTAATTGAAACCGATATAATAACCAGTTAAATTATCTGAGGACTACTCTAACAAGTTTTAATAACTTAATCTTAAAATGGAATAATATATACTTTTCTTTGAAGACATTTAAGAAAAATTAGACAACCTACAATTTGTACATAATTCAAACAGCTGCATTATTCTCTGATAAAATATGAATAAGAAAAATAAACAGATTATCACTAATAAACAGATTATCACTTTTCTTAGGTATACAAATAAACCAAGGTTATCATGTAAAAACATTACAATTTGGAAAAATGGTGGCTTGCCAAATACTGAACCATGCACTATAACCATAGCATTAATACTTATAAAACATAAAATTCAAAATGAAATTTTTCATTTATGCTTATGAGTTAAACAAAAAAGCAAAAATACCATAGTAAAATATGAAAATTAAATATGGATGTTAATCAAATGCAATATATATATATATATATATATATATATATATATATATATATATATATATAAAAGCAATCTCAAGACATATACGTAACATACTTAGATCATGATGCTTACATCCTCTCCTTTTTGTACCTAATGGTATAATTATTTAGAAAATGTTGAATAAAGGCAGTGGATAACATCATTAATAAAAATGATCTAATACTAGAACATTGGCTATGTAAGTACCTTTACTGTAGCCAGAGAGTGCCCCATCACAACAACAGATACCATGAATGATTCTTAACAGAAGTATATAAATATAAAAAGAAAAGATAAAGGACAGAAGCATGCTAACATATACCTGCTTTCAGGTCTATAATGACATCTTCATTATTATTTTAGTAGAAAACAAAAATTATATCTATAGAGAGAGCAGATAATGGGTGGGGGGCAAATGCTGAGAATGACTCCGGTTCCAAGACTGAGGATATATGTCACAGCAATGAGTCTGCTTGATGGGGTACTGACAAGTTATGATCCCTGTACTTATTACTTCAAGTTTATCAAATTATGTCCAGAACTGACAAAATAAATACACATAATAGTGATATCTGACCAGGTATAAGTGGAGACAAAATTAGATACAACTTCACTGATGGTCACTAGCAACAACTGGTGGTTCCCTTCATGATTTTTTTTTCTGTCTGGTGTAAAGGAGCTTTTTTTAAGGAATCCTATCAAAACCTAATTGAACTGAAGGGGGTGAATGCATTTTAAGGTAAGTATTGCAGAAAGGACAAGCATTTATGATAAGGTGCTTTGGGACAGAGGGAAAGCAATGCTGACAGAAATAAAATACAACACAGAATAAATAAGAAGGTTTTGACACAAAACACTGCATGATAAGAGAGAGAGAGAGAGAGCAGAATGACTAAAGGTTGAACTTGCGGAATTAATGGACAAGAAATATGATCTTTGGAGGAAGGATGCCAAAGACGTATTCTTTCAGTTCACACCACATTACAAAAAGAAATTGGCATCAAAACTGAGAAAAGGTATGTAGAGTGGGCTGTGGGGGCATCTCAACCTCAGGTAACTTCAGTAATCTCAAGTCACTCTTCAAGGTTTTGGATATTTTCTGAGATTAATATATGCAGTCACAGAGATTTGAAAAATCAGATAAAGCCACACAAAACAAACTGATACACTTTTTGGATTCTTTAGATTATCCTAGACTTGGAACACAAAAAAGCATTCAAGGGCAGAAGACTACCCTTTTGAAACAGGCATCAATTAAGACCTGGGATTAGACAGAATCCTTGCAGAATTTTGAAAGGTCTCATACAAGGCAGTGCTACAGTCTTTGGTTATTTTTTTTTTATATAAAGTGTCGACCACAGCAGGGATATCTGATACATGGAAAGACATTATGATAGTTGTAATGTCAAAGAATGGAAATAACCCCTCTCTGCTGTCCTCCTAGAGACCCATATCAGTGTTTAAATCATGACTATAACTTGCTTAGCTGAAAGACTTGGAAGAGACATTAAAAAGAGGCCCCATATGTCCGAGTTGGTGACAGCTCAAACAGATGTAGATGATCCCATGGCATGTAATGAAAAAAGGTCCTTTACTTATATACAAAAAATAACTCTTATTTACAAAATATGTACATATTTACAAATATTTACATATGTACAAATATATAAATATACAAATCTGTTTACACATATTCATAATTTCCTATACAATCATGCAAAATTTTCATCCTTATTAGGCCTCCACTCCTTTTTCCATAACCAAATTTGATTTTATTTAATATTGTTGCTAAAATCCATTTACCATTAAACATATTTTCATTTATACTTTCATTCCATATAACCCATACAAAATAACTTTTTATCTATTCTTTTAACATATTCTTTACTTCTATTCTTATATTTACATGTAAATCATATTCATGTTTATTTAATCCACTTCTTTAAATCTTAAACAAAATCTTCTTTATATAGTTTGCCTCATAAATATTTTACTCTTTTACATTTCAAAAACACACATTCCTTAGTTTCTTCTTGACAATGCAAACATATTCGGTCACTTTTCTTTTTATATGGCATATTTTCTTTTATTGGCAATCCTTTTACCAGTCTCCACAAAAAAAAAAAAACAAACAAACAGAAAAAAACTTGACATTCTACTTTCTGATTACAACATTTGATTCTTATTTTTGCAGATTTATTCTTTCCATTGGTTAGATTTTCCCATGATTTTACATAATAATGTTTTATCATTACATTTTTGTAGGTTCATATGTGTTTACTAGGCTAATGACCACAACGGCTTTTTTTAAGCCTAGCCATGCATCCCAAATCTCTGGCAAGTTCTGATACCCTCGATAAGTGTAAGCAGGGGTTTGGGAGATGAACCATTTACAGGTTGCTTGTGTCAATTAAAGACATAGGTGCCAAACCAGGGATAAATTTCCTGTTTCCCATCCAATTGTCTAAGTTGCAGTTGAATTGGGTTAGGGAGGAACTCTGCTTCAAATGGATGGGGAACCTGTTCCATAGAAGGGCTAGTCTCTGGGATACAATACCTGTCTCTCCAGCAGGTCCTATTTATATCACAGGTTTAAGTCTTTAGAACAGGTAATTCTGGTGCGGTTTGTTTTGTGGATATGCAGGAGGTCCATCAGAGTGGGGTCTGACAATGCCCTGTATGCCAGGCATAGTTCTTCCCTCAAAAGCCTGTAGGAGACAGAATACAGGGATAGGGCCTTAAGGTGCTCTGCATGGGACATTTTATTTATACCCTGTATTCTTTTAGTGAAGAACTTCTGTGGACTTTCCAATGTTACATATGCCTAGTTAGGTACATTCCAAAGGGGGCATTGTACTCAATGACAGGTCTGATGAATGCCGAATTCAGTGGAACAATTACTTCCTTGGACTTAGATGCCATACCTTTGTTTACAAGCTGCACAACATAGAATGATTTCCTCACTACTATAGACACATGATGGTGAAAGGCTAGATTACTATCTATGTGTGTCCCAAAGTCTCTGAATACTGAGTCATCTCTAAAGGTTGTGTTGGAATATGATAGTTACCAGGGGTGGATGACTTCCCAAAGGATACTATTATGCATTTCTTGGCATTTAGTTTTAGTCCATGATTCTGACACCAGTTGTTTGCCTGTGTCAGCCCCTCATGGAGAACATTTTATGTCAGTGTGGGATTAAATGACAATTTCTAATTTGTAATTATCTAAAAATTTAGTCGGCCAGAGACCATTGACATTGGCCTTGAATTCAGAGAAGTAAATGCCAAAAAGGAGCGGTCCAAGGACTGATCCTTGAGGGACTCCACTTGTGCCTGACCACTTTGTAGAGATGGACTCCCCAGTTCTAACTTCCTGGGTCCTGTCTGTGAGCCAGTTGGCTATCCACCGGCTGATATACGAGTTTGTACACAATGCCCAAGTCGGGTAATATGTAAAATGCCTTGGCCAGGCCAAGGTAAGCAGTGTGAACCATTTTTCCCTCATCCATTGCTTTGGTTACCTTCTCAAAGAAGTCGCTTGATCTGCCCTTGACGAAACCAAACTGGGTTAGGTCCAGTGTCTGGATGTTTACTATATATCGTTTGATCATTTCCATGATAATTCTTTTCATGGCTTTAATTTTAACACTAGTAAGATTTATGGGTCTACAGTTTCCAGGGTCTATAGATGGCCCATCTTTGTGCAGAGGGATGACTGTTGCTGTTCATGAGGCACAAAGCTTGTTTGGAGGCTACAGTTAAATACTAATTCCAGAGGTCCTGATAGGTCATGTTTCATGCTATTTAGAAGGCACCCTGGGATATTATCTGGGCCCATTCATACAGTGTTCTTGGTCTTAGAGCGAGCATAAAGGACCTGTTCCCTAGTGACAGTAGGAGGAGTTATATTTGATGGTATTTCCACAGGGGAAGGTTGATGGGGAGAGTGGAGTAAAGTTGGAGCTGATTTTATCATCCAGGAGGTTTGCTATATCTTCTGGCTCATTATAAGTGGCTCCATTTATAATCAACTTTGCACAGAATTGTGTATTGCCTTTGAGGATGCAAACACAGCTAAATAATTCTTTGTAGTTGTCCTTGGCTTGGGAGGCCAAACTTACCTCAAACTTGGCTTTGGTAGACTTTATTTGGCTTCTGAGTTGTTTGTTTAGTTTGATAAGAGTGCTTTTATCCTGTTGGGTGCTGCACCTCCTAATTTTTGTCATGATTTTCTTCCTTCTGTTATACAGCCTACTGATTTTGTGATTCCACCAGGATGGCGTGTTTGTTGAGTTAGTTCTGTACTTCTTCCTGGTGGTACAGCTATCTCTATGCAGCTATCAACATGCTTGTACAGGGTTTCTGTGAACAGGCAGCAGTGTTCTCAGGGTTTATAGAAGCTTAAAATGTTGCCAGGTTATCACTTAATAGCAGGAGGTTAGCCTTAGAGTAGTTCCTGAATATTCCAGGTTTAGCTCGGGGTCCAGGTTTTTTTTTTTTTTTTACTTCAAAGGAGACCATTTTGTGGTCTGACTTTTCCAAGGAAGACTTTACAGTAGGGGGTGTGCAGCACGCTTCTGTATTAGTGAGGACCAGATCCAGAATGGTTGCACCCCTGGTTGGTGTACTGGCTATCTGGTCCAGGGAGTTTATGTTTACAAAATCCAAGAATCTCTGTGCCTGTACACTTGAGGTCATATAGGATTCCCAGTTAATAGTTGGGTAATTAAAAATCAGTCATGAATATGGCATTGGGTTGGATGGTTAGTGCTTCTAATAAGTTTAAATACATGGTATGAGTTTCCTGGGTCATGGGGGTGCCTACAACTTGATAGGTAGTGGCATTGGATTTTGCCTATGGTGATTTGAACATGGAGCAGCTCAAGTGCATTGTCTTGTTTGCCTAGCCTGGAAGTATATTTATTTTTGATGTAAATATTGACACCTCCAACTTTAGTCCCTGCCTGTGAAGTAGCTGGTCTAAATGTGTGGAAGGGAAGGCGTTATAACCTGTTGGTGTGCTCTCTGTGGGTTTAAACCACGCCTCAGTGACCGCACGGACGTCAGCATTCTCTAGAGTGAAGAGAGCTTCTAGGGAGTGGAGTTTTTTGTTTAGACTACTAGCATTGAGCAAAAATACTTTTCTTTTATCATCAATTTTTATTTTCCATAAAAATATATTTTTCTTAGTAACATTTTATTTCTTCATTTACATACTCTTTTTCTCTTTTACTCTTTTTTACCATACCCCAAATTTCTTATATTTAAACAGTTTTACTAATCTCTCGTATTTTTTTTTATTTAACCACTTTAATACTTTGCAAAAATTTAATGAAGCAGCTTATACCACTGGTTTAATTAACCCAAACCTCCTTCTTTATTTACATATAAAACTCCTCTTTTTACTGGGTTTAATCTAGAACCTGATACAAATGAAATATATATATATATATCAGCAACAATTCTTTTTCAAATACTGTTGTCAACATAATTTCACTTTTGTTACTTTTACCATCAGTACAGAATTAATCAAATAAACTTTTTTCTAAAAGATAATTTACATTTTCTCCAAAAACTACATGTTTGTTTTATTTTTTTCTACAGGATTCCCCTTGAATTCTACTTACATCTTTATTCCCAGATTTTACACCTAACACAGAAATTTCATTCATTGTAAAGTATATATTCTGGAGCATTTCTCCCCGGGCCTCCACTGAAAACAGGATCTGTGGAACCTAGTCGGACTTTCCCGGTCAACAAATGTTAAATAAATTAAATAAATAAAAATAAAAAAAATAAATATATTCCGATATTTACTACATCACCTAAACCATTACTTTGCTCTTTATTAAAGCCATCCCTATTATCTCTAAACACTCATCTGTGCAAATTATTACTTATTTTATCCAAATTTTATTTTTGTAATTATTATAATGTCATCTGCATGTGTTAACAGAACTGGAATTCTTAATCCTTCAGGTGTTATACACCCTGCGACCTTCATTTTGGAATTTATTTCACATACTTTCATATTCATAACTAATGCAAAGCGTATACAACTCATCGGATATCCCTGCCTTATACCAGTCTTCATATGTATCTCTTGGCTTAACTAGCCATTTACAAGTATTTTTACTGCTGACGTACATAATTTCCTAACTTTCAAACCTGTATTATATTCTTTCATTATTACCCCTAAGATTTCATGTCCAATTGTGTGAGATGCCTTATTAAGATCGCTTTATCATGATTTTCACTTCTTTTTTTCTGTTCTTAATATCATTCACAATTGCTCTATCATGAATAACTCAACCTTTCCCCTTTATAATATATATATGCTATGTTCCATAATATTTCCCATTTTAGTTTCAAATCTTTTTGTATTATTATCATAATCTTTTAATCATTATTATTCAATACTATTGGTCTCTCTTTTTTTTTTTTTAATTCACTTCTATCTTCTTTCTTCCACATGAATTTAAGTATTCCACTACATAATTCTTTTTACATAAAACCTTAATTTAACCATTCATTCAAAATCTTTAAAAAATATTTTTTTCCGATCCCTTAAATAATTTATACATTTCATACCCTATTCCATCTGGGCCTGCAGACAAATCTAAACTTGCTTGTCCTAATACTTTATTTAGCTAATTTAAAGAAATCTCCTTTTCCAACTCTGTATTCTCTTTTTATGTTAACTTTTTTACTTTCCACATTTTTTCACTACATTATTTTTCTTTAAGCATTTCTTGTATATGTTGTACTACATTATTTATAATCTTTTTCTGAGTTTTTTCTATTTCTCCTTTAACTTTTTTTATTTCTCTCATTACACTACCATCTTCCTTTACTAATGTGCTTAAGTAACTTGATAGTGCTTCTTTTTTTCGTTGTAAAATATATATTTGCTTTTGTAACAATTCTTGTATTTTTTCTTGATTGATTTCATATAATTATTTTTTCTCTCAAAGCACTTTCTATCATTATGTTCTAAATCATCCAATGCATATGTACTTTAATATTTTTCTCTCACTACTTTTCTCACATATTGCCACTGTAAAAGAAAAAAAAATTTTTTTATATTTCCCTTAAATATCAACCACTATTCAGACCACTTTTTATAAAACGCTCTCACAGTAATATGATCTTTCCATAACTGTCTCACTAATCTCTTTCCTTCTTCATTCCATGCTTTCTCTTTTATCTGCTGCATTCTTTTGCCTATTTTATATATTCCTTGTTTTCTTTTATATCTAGCCATATTACAAGATGATCAGAAAATCTTGTTTAAACTACCTCCCCTTCTCCTATAACTAATCCTTCTGATACTACAAAATAATCTATTTCAGTCCTATACATACTCCTTTTGTAAGTCCATGAATTTTTGTCCCAAAGTTTTAACTTATCACATCTAATAACTTCTAACATTTTTATTATATCATTTCTTGTCTTTTTACGTTTGTCTTTTAAATCACAATTAATGTCTCCTGTTATTATAATATTCGTATTTATCACTACATGCTCTAACATCTGATGAAATAAGCTCTCCCTTTCTTTACAGTTAGTATAAGCATATAATGTTATAATTTTATAGACTTGTGCTTTCCATTTTAAATCTACAATGGTTATCTTCCCATTTATTGCTAAAGTTACATCAAATATCTTTACTGCACTTCTACAGAATACAACTATTCCAGAACATTTCACATTTCCCAAATTCCATATTATCTTTCCTCCCCATAGTTTCTCTGTTTGCAATCTTTCTTCATTTGCTACAAATCTTGTGTCTTCTAGTATAATTACATCTACAGCACATGTATTATATCACTCTAAAATTTTATTTTTATTACTATATTCTTAATACTACTGACATTTACAGAAACCACTCTAAAATTTCTGTTTTTCCTTTTCCTTACATTCGTGGTTTCATAAATCCATAGCTAATTACTGGGCTAGCTTTCGTAGTAGGCCATTCTAAGCCTAACCAATTGTCTTCCCAATGGTGAGAATCAAACTCTGTACCTTATGTCTGTGAGTCAAACACCTTAAACATTATACCAGGTGTGAATTGTTAGCTGTATATATTCTTTTTCATCCATTTCCTTTCTTTGTTTCTCTTGTACTAATCCCTTTAAATTTTCTTTTTCTGGCTTGTACCCTTTTACCAATAGAATTTTCCCCCTTTTACTACCTCCCAGTTTATAAAAAGCACCAAATAGAAAACTAATAAAAAACAACTGACCATGGACAAAACAGCAAATTTATTAACACACTTATTGCTTCGGCTTGAAAACTGTCCTCCAAGAGTAACAAACACAAAACACTGATTCATTCAAATGCCAGTCCATAATTGAATAATTAGCACTTAATTATTTATTAACATACTTCCAATTACATTCCTTATTTAAGCCACAAGGCTCTAAGGTGTTGTACTTTAAAATAAACAAAGTTTCCCTCTGCAATAATTTATCCTTAATGTCAACACATTCCCCAGTAAAAAAAAGATTTTTTTCTAAAATAGCTGCCCTTAAACAATCTGGATTAGCTGCATGAAAATTTTTGAAATGTGCACCCAAAGGACTATCCAACTTCATGTTTTTAATGTCTAATGTGTTTCTGCAAACATTTTTTAAAAGATCTACCTGTCTCTCCCATTTGCAAATACACATTAACATATATACAATGCCTTTAGTATTGCAGCTATAAATTCCATCTGGATAAAATCTAATCCCATTAATAACATTAAAATTCTTTACTATATATTTACAAATAGAACACTTATTACAAATAAATGTCACTTTATTCAAAGATTCAAAGATATATTATTATACAATGTCAAATTCGGTGCAATAAAGTTTTATGCACCACCATATCTGCAAGATTCCTCCCTCTTTTATATGATATCCACACATTATTTTGCAATACTTTCACCAAATTTTTGTCCCTTAACAACATAAGCCAATAATACCTTGCTTCCTTAATTATTTGTTCAGTCAGGACATTTATATGCAGGATTTTGTGAGCATACACACAGGGCAGATGAAAATGTTGAATATGTTGCTGAACTAAGTACTTATTTCAATGTGCTACTTCAGTTGGGAGAGGAAGAACCTAGCCAGCTACACAGGGCATCACAGCAACAACAAAGGGATGCCAGTGCTGTGGGCTGGGCCTAAAGGAACCCATGGTGGGCAGCCCCGCTGCCCCAACTGCTGCCAGTAACAGGGGGGAAGCCACTAGTCCAGGTACACGTCCAGGATCTAGGGTTAAATGTTTTGAATGCAGGAACAAAAGTGGAAGAGCCAGTAAGTGGGAAAGACAAAATGCCAACAGTAGGTTGGTCTGGTAGCATGGAGACCCAGTCAGACCACATACTTGCAGCCAAGACTGGTGGGTGGAAGGGAAGCTGGGAAGGGTTAATACTGGGACAAAGGGTTACTGTACAGAGAATAGATCCCTGAGGGAGGACTAGAAGGTGAGAGACTACAGCAGTTGGCAGTGCCTAGAGCCTGCCATCTGGTGCTTCTAGCCGTAGGCCATGATATTTCTTTTGCAGGATATACGGGCATAAAACGTACAAAGAGACGTATTATACAGAACTTCTATTTGCCTGGAATTTCCAGAGATGTAACAGAGTACTGCAGGACCTGTGAGCAGTGCCAAAAGGTAGGCAAGGCAGGAGACAAGGTGAGAGCTCCTTTGATGCCTTTGCCTGTAATTGAGGAGCCATTTCAGAGGGTAGTTATGGATATTGTGGGGCCTCTGAGTACCCCAAATTCCACAGGGAAAAAGTATATCCTAGTGGTAGTAGATTATGCTACAAGATACCCTGAGGCAGTGGCTTTGTCCTCGATTGAGGCGGAAAAGGTGTCAAATGCTATGTTAGAGGTTTTCAGCAGGATAGGTTTCCCAAAAGAAATACTAACTGACAGAGGTGCCAATTTCATGTCGGACCTGCTGGCTTGTCTGTGGAAGTACTGTGGGGTGAAGCACCTGAAGACCACCCCCTACCATCTCCAGACTAATGGTCTTGTTGAGAGTTTAAACTCTACACTCAAGTCCACACTACGGGGATTTGCAGACCAGTTTGAGAGAAAGTGGGACAAATATTTGTCCCATTTGTTGTTTGCTTACAGAGAGGTTCCCCAGGAATCCACAGGTTTTAAACCCCTTGAGTTGTTGTATGGGCATAAGGGTGAGGGAGCCTCTAGATTTAATCTGTGATGAGTGGGAAGGTGAGTGTGAATCTCACAAGGAGTCTGTTGTGGCATATGTCCTAAACCTCAGGACAAGGCTCAGGGAACTCATGGGCTGGGCCAAGGAGAATCTGGCAACAGCAGAAAAAGGTATGCTATGACAGGAATGCTCGAGCTAGAAAGTATGCTGTAGGGTAGCAGGTGATGGTTCTCATTCTTGCCAGACACAGCAAGTTGCAAGCAGCTTGGGAAGGACCCTACAAAGGTGGTAAGGAAGGTCAGTGATGTTAATTACATGGTAGAACTGCTAGGTAGGAGCACAAATTATACCATGTTAACATGATGAAACCTTACCATGATAAGGGGGCCCTTGTGCTGAGTATTTGCAGTGGATTGCAGGAGGAGACAGAGGGAGATCTGGTAACTGATCTCCTCAGTGAGGCTCGGACTGACACCTCAGTGGAAGAGGTAGCAATGCCCCAGCAGCTATCTCCTACCCAGATTCGAGAAATCCGAGCAGTGTTACAGGGGACATATTCACACTGGGTAACCGGGGTGTACCCACCTGGTACAGCACCAGGTGGATTCAGGACCCCAAAGGCCTATCAGGCAGGGCCCTTATAGGGTGCCTGAGAGAGTCAAACAGACTCTGAGGGAGGAGATACTGGAAATGTTGGAACTAGGGGTAATTCAAGAGCCCAGTAGTGCTTGGGTCTCCTCAGTGATGCTGGTGCCAAAGAAGAATGGCAGCACCAGGTTTGGTGTAGACTACAGGAAATTAAATAGTCACACAGAGTCAGATGCTTACCCCATGCCTAGGACAGATGAAGCCCTAGAGCAGATGGGTGGGGCTAAGTATCCTACCACCACTGATCTTACCAAGGGTTACTGGTAGGTGCTCTTGACTCCCATTGCTAGAGAGAGGTCAGCCTTTGTGACTCCTTTTAGCTTGTATGAGTTCATAAAGATGTTCTTTGGGATGAAAAATGCCCCAGTGACTTTCCAGAGGCTGGCTGATCAGATCCTAGCAGGAGGGTTTGCCCTTCCTTATCTAGATTATATTGCCATCTACAGCCATTCCTGGCAAGAGAACCTTCAGCATGTCAGGGAGGTGCTGGGCAGACTACAGAGGGCAGGGTTGACCATTAAGCCCAGCAAATGTCAGGTGGGTATGGCAGAGGTCTCCTACCTGAGACATAGAGTGGGGAGTGGTAGGATCAAGCTAGAACTGGCCAAAGTGGAAGCCATTAAGCCATGGCCTGCACCTGTTACCAAAAAGCAGGTGAGGGCATTCATAGGGACAGCAGGGTACTACAGAAAGTTTGTCCCCAGTTATAGTACCATAGCTGCTCCCCTCACAGACCTGACAAGGAAAAACAGGCCAGATAAGGTAGTGTGGACCACAGCATGTCAGCAGGCATTCCATAAGTTTAAAGAAGCTTTGGGAGGACCCCCTGTGTTAGCCAGCCCAGATTACAGCAAAGAATTTGTTGTGCAGGTGGATGCTTCGAACCATGGGGTGGGAGCTGTACTTGGCCAGATTTCTTCAGACGGAGAAGAGCACTCCATGGTTTATCTCAGTCATAGGCTCCAACCCAGGGAGGAATGCTATGCAGCTCTAGAAAAGGAATGTCTAGCCATAGTATAGGCACTGCAGAAACTTCAGCCTTATCTGTATGAAAGAAAATTCACTGTATGAGGTACAGATCGCAATCCCCCAACATGCTTGCACCAAGCCAACCAGCAAAATGCCAAGTTGCTAAGATGAAGCCTAGGATTGCAAGCATGTATGTCAGTGCAGCACCGCAGTGGAATTAGCAATGCCAACGTAGATGGGCTCTCAAGGCAGGGAATGGGGTAACGTATACCCAGACAGACCTAACCATCTCAAGCAACGTTTCTCAAGGGTCACTTGAAAAACTAAGGACAGAAAGAAAGGAGAGCATTTTTGGATTTTGTCTAAAGCTCACATCAGCTCACCAGCACTCGCTTTGCTCTGTATGTACGTAATTATTTACAACTTAGTATTTCCCTTAGAGTTAGATAGAAATATAGCCAGATTAGCATAGCTGTTTTCTGTAGTTATGTCAGACTATCCTACAATATTGTTTTAAAAGTTTCCTGTGATCTCTGAACTCTTGATTAGCACTATGTTAAATTGATGAGATTTGTCTTGTGTTTTATTATTAAATATTTTTAAACCTTTCAACTGTGGCCATTTTGTGTAGAGATAATTTAAGCTCTTAGAGTACATTGCATGTATTTGGTGATACTGTCCAGGCCATTTCAATAGTCTTGCTGCTCAATCACACTTACTATTTGGATAACAGTAATATTACACAGTGAAACTGGTCACCATTTGGCAAGGGCCTTATAGTAAATAACAGTAGCAGGTGGCAGTGATTTCTATCTTATAGTATGGGCAGAAAGGGGGCACAGCTGGAGAACCTGTGCCAGCCTTCCCCAGGAGTGCCTGTGTGTTTGTATATAAATCAAATCTTAAAGTGTGTGTGTGTCAGCTACTTGGGCAGGGACATGAAGCACTGGTTGGACAGAGAGGGTGCTGGAGGTTTTAGCTTGACCACTAGGCTGAGTTCTGGACCTTATAGCTGTGACAGTGGGGAGTCTTACTGGGGATCTGGAGAGAAAGGGAGAAACTAGCCCCAGACTGACTGTGATCTCTGTGTGCTCCTAAGGGAAATTGTACTTTACTGTGTGTGTACAGGTTATTCCCCCAATGTGCACACCCTTCACTGATGCTAGCAGTGAGGATTAAGGCTCCTTAATTACTGGGCCAGGGCGCGGGCATCACACCCTGTCTCTATCATATCCTTTTTAATAAACATTTCTGTCATTTTACATATTTCTTTATATAAATCCATATCCAAACTATATCATTTTTCTAGCCATAAGAATTCATTATATGATAACATCGACATTAAATGTGGGGGGTGACAACTGCTACCATATAAAAATAAATTTATATTATCAAACTTCCTGTGAATAATAGCTTGGATTTGTTCACCTGTATTCCCCAACAAATTAATATCTAAATAAGTTACCCGTTTACCCATCTGGAGTTCATCAAATTCTAAACCAAAATTATTAACCTGTATATCTTGACCAAAACTTCGAGCATCATTAAGACCCTCATTACACAAAAAATTAAGTTGTCTATGTATCGAAAATACTTGACTACATGTAACTTAAAGAAGTTTTTGTGTGTGTGTGCACGCGTATATATATATATATATATATATATATATATATATATATATATATATATATATATATATACACACACACATTAACAATCAACATTAAATGTGCATTAAAGTGGTACAACTAAAAAGTTACAGCACGCCCTCTAGTGGCAGGATATTAGCACATTAAGCCTTTTGTTTTATAGCAGTGTCTCTCATTAGTCCAAATACTACTGCATTGGCGTAGTCTATCTACCAATCACAGTGAAGTATTTTTTATACCAGTTAGACTATTTAAAGCTCGCACGGTACTGCAAGTGCATTACATTTTGCTCTGATGAAGTTCGATTGTTATCAATAAAGCGAATGAAAGCGCTCAGCAAATAACAGTTCTGGCTCAGCGTCTATTCATTGGATTTCTGTTTTCGTTTTTAACAGTTCGGAAGTTTTCAGTAGTATATATATACATATATATCAGTCTCAAACTTGGCCATAACAATAATTGCATACCTGCACAAGGGGGCAAAAGATGTCCCCATGACTGTCCCTTGCATCCGATGAAAATTTTCTTCATTAAACTTAAAATAATTATTCTGAAGGCAAAAAGACACTAACTCCATAAATAATGTAATGTTGCCTTCTTCATCTCTTATTTCAAAACCTTCTTCTATGTCCTCTATAACTTTTTTCTCATGCAATTTTCTTCTAGTTCTACTACTTCTAAAATTAGTTTTCTTTGTTTTTCTTTTTCCTGTTATTTTCATTTTTGCAATCCATCCATAAATGTCCAGTTTTGCTACATTTATAATACCTCAATTCACATAATTTTTTGCATCATGTCCAATTTCCCGACAAATATAACATTTTCTTTTGTCACAGTTACTTAATATCCTTTTCCACAAAAAAAATGTTTTGGGTTGTCCCCAGTATTTAACAACACCGATGTTCTCCTTCACATTTATCATGCTTGGTATATGCATCTTTTTTTCTCTTTCTATTTTTAACACAATATTACAATCCCAGCTACCAGTCCATAACCTCTTTTGTCATAAACATTAGCAATATCCAGTAGTTCTTTACTTAAAGCTTTTACATTAATCTTTTTCCCTGTTAAATGCTTTTATCATATAAAGATCATAGTTAACAGTCTTTCTTTTTTCATATTCTCAAAAAAAAATTTCCATTGAAAAAACAGTCTCAGATATAATGTCACAAAATTTCTCCTTGGTCTCCTTGTTAATAAGAATAAATACTCTTACTTCATTTGCCTTTTACACCCAAATGAGTTATTAAATTGTCCCACACTCCATACCTGTTCATTTCTTTGTCTTCTTTACTTTGAATCCTTACAACATACTTCCTTTTTTCATTTTCTTCTGCCTTCTTTCCTGCTACTCCACTTTTGCCTTATTTTACTTTCTCTCCATATGTGTTCTTTTCCATCACCCCACTTCTCTCCATATGTTTTCTTTTCCATCACCCCACTATTCGTCAGTATTATCTCTGCATCCTCATTTTGTATTTTCTCCATAATGTCTCCCCAGGAATCATCTTCATTTTCTGGCTCATTCTGCACCAACATTTCTTTAAGTAAATCCTCCCACAACCCTCCATACTGGAGGGTTGTAATTACCATCCATCATTTGCTAAGTCAACTGATTTTCATCAAACAGGTTTATTTGAAACAGTTCCTCAAAATCCTGCACAAATTCTCCAGCTCAATATTTGCTTTTTCCTTCATTTCTTTCACTACTCCATCATCTCTTTCTCCCCATCTGCCTTCCTGTTTCTCCGTGCCACCTCTGCACCTGGAACGGAAACAGGAAGTGATCCTCCAAAATGGTTTCCACTCAGACGAATGACGAGAAGGGGAACCTCCCCGATGTCCTGGCCAAATTTCCTCTAGCAGTACAGACAGCAGCTCTGATTTTCCCTGAACACAGGTCACTATCCTAGACAGGCTAACCTTATCAACAAAGGATGAATGAATAGATTTATATGTTAGTACTATGCTTATTGGCCATTTTAAGCCTAGCCAATTACCCTAGTTGAGAATGAAGCCCTGCACCTTGTGTTTGCTAGGTAAATACTTATTATGCCAATTCCAAATGAATGAATAATTAAATTAAATTAAATAATAAAGATATGTTTTAGGACTCACTGGTTTGGATCAGTGTGGTTTTATCGGGATGGCAGACGTGATAATATTCTGAAAACCTCCTTATTTGTAAGAAATACCTGTGAAATTAAACAACAGCTGGTTTTGGTCAGCCTCAATGCTGAAAAAGTAAGATTGGCTGAATGGCCATATTTAAGGAGGGTTCTTTAAAAAGTCAGAATACCCCCTAATAGTCCAATTAATATCTGAGACTTATCATGAATTACATGTAAGAGCCAACAAATTGTTTGATTCTTTCTAAGCGCTTTAGTTTAGGTTATCAAGAGCAAGGAAGGCTGCCCCAATCAGCATTCTGTTTTGTGCTATATTAACAGCCCCTCACAGAGGTAAGATGAAAATCAAGGGCGTAATAGTTGTACCATCTCTGTTGCAAATGACAATCTTTTATATCTTTCTAATCCAGAGTTGGACCTGACTATTTTGGAAAATACTTAGATTTGAGAAGATTTCTGTTTATAAAGTCAATCAAGATAAAAGCAGGGCTATTGTCATAAATTATGTATTCCCTTTGACCCGAGAACATAATTTGTTTCTTGTGGAAATCAGCACACGTGAAATACATTAGAGTATGGTTTGGTCCCACTCCTTATACCTTCATTAATCAAACCAGTGAGAATTTTTAGAAGACTACAGGATGATGTGAAATGATGGAAGTACCACTACAACTTCACCAGTGGGTACAAGCTTTGAATTTTTTATACCCCACCTCACCCCAGTAGATGTATATTTTTCAGTCTTTTCCAGAGGAGCCCTTCAAGCATATTTTGACAACAGTGGTCATTTTTATGAGACATTTTATTTGGGAGGGAGGTAAACAGAGAATTGCATGAGATAAGATGGTGGCACCTCCAAAAGAAGAGGGAGGGCTGGTTAAACCAAACCCTTGCTATATCTGGAAGAGCTCCAGCTGAAAATGCATTTATTGTAAGCACAGGGTTGTGTAGTAACTTGGAAGAACTTGCTCATATCTTATGGAGCTGAGAAACTAAAAAAAAAGTAAGATTGAGTGTTCTGTATTAACTTAAAGATAATGGGGAAATGCACTGTCTGCTTGCAGTCATTCACTACCTTGAAGATGTCCATGATTTGACACAGGTATAGTGCACATTTACAAACTGGTTATTTACAGTGGGGAGTGTGTGTGTGTGTGTGTGTGGGGGGGGGATGTTGGCCTAAAAATTTGAAAAAAGGAAGAGGACTTCAATTATCCTTTGGGATCAGATAAGGCTTGGGGGACTGAATAAACAGGCATCTCTGAAGAATCCTGAAGCAAAATATGTCATCTGCCCAGCTGTACTACTAAGGCCTCCATGGTCAGAATTTCTACCCAGAAGTGCTTGGACATGTACTTTTATAATCTGGATGGACTCAAAGACAGGTTTCTGCAGACAAATGATAGATGCTGGAGCATGATAGGCATATGAGAGAGCATATTTTCTGGAAATGTCAAGCATCATCAGAATAATTTAAAGGACTACTCCAGACTTTCCTAAACAATGTTTTTAATACAAATTCAGCTTTGTTAAACCAAGAATGAATAACATTTGGCAATCAATTGACAGCATCCAAAAAGCATACTAACCTACTGTTTGTACTAGTGAGAGTAGCAAGAAAGGCTGTCTCTAGGCTGTCTCTGGAAGAGTACGGAGTTACTCTGCTGCAGAAGATGAGGGACACAATGGATAACATCATTAAGCATGATGGTAAACATCTCAAAGACAGGGCAAAGACAAAAGGATGTGGTCAGCCTGGGTGGCTTAAAAGAGCAAGGAAAAGCAATGTACTTGGCACTAAGAGACTAAAGGATTCCTCAGAGAAGCAAGTTGAGAAACAGTGCGAATCCCCCAGCATATGCTTAGTCAAAGCAGGTCAATAACCTTGATGCTAAATTCTGTAGTATTTGTAACATCTACTGTTATAGTGGAATGGAGTTAATGACATTTTGGCAGTTCATAGCATTCTATGGATTAACATCTTGTCTACTTTTTTATATTGTACTTATGATTGTAAAGATTATCTGAGCTAATAAAATGTTTATTCAAAACCAAGGGGGGAAAAGTAACAATTAGTCTGAAACAATTGATGGTACTGTTAGAGTGAGCAGTCCTGGTATGCAGTTTTATATGTATGATAGACTGAAGAGACAGAGTTCTGGTACAAAATTTTGACGGACTGTAGATAGTCTGGTGCCATGGACACACCTGTGGCAGAATTATTTTTACCAAAAAAAAATATATATATCATCTTCGCACCATTTTACACCTGCTTAAATCATTCTCCAGCACCATTTCACATGCACAGTGAACGTCACATTAATACTGCTGTTGTCAAACTCGAAATGGGTGTGCAACAACCATCTTGAGGTCTCAATACCTACATCATGTGGAATGATGATCTATAGAATACCACTCCAACGATTATTACTTTCTATAAAGCCTTCCTGTAAAATGTCTGCTAGCTTGACTGAAAAATGAATCCAAATACAGAGGCAAAAGTTTAAGTAAAATACCTCTATTTGAGGCAGTGGTACTGTCCTTAATGGCTATTTACTCACAGACCTAATCAAACCGTCAATAGAGAATTGCTTTGGAAAGGCAGCTTTGAAAGAATCACTTAAGTGAAGTGCACTGTCAACTAACAGATCACAGCAGGTGGTGTCACTAAGCTGTTTACGTCAATACAATGTTGGACAAAAGAAATTTTACCATAAGTATCTAGATTAGAAAGTATTTCTCAGCACCTAATATCACTACCCTGCTTCCCTTAAAAAAAGGAGTTATAGTTTTAGCTTTATTGAAATAAGTAAAACTGAAGTGTATGTGTGATATTACATTAATAATAATAATGTTGCTACAAAGGAACCCTAAGTAGTAATGGGATAAGGAGATGACAGACATGTTAAAAGAAGGGTTGATCAAGGGTATATGGGATAGGCAGAATATATGTGCGGCACAGATGCACAGGTGGTAGATGTAAATGTGGTTGAACTTGCAGGTCATAAAATCGCCTGCCGGCATCATTTGATGACATATGTAAACACCGAACAAAAATTACTTCAGTTTCTTCCTGAATGGTCTCTGTTTCACTTTGGATTTCCCTTCCCCCTGGATTCTTACCATCAACTGCGTTTTCTCCACCTCCCATAGAGATGTGGGTGTCCTAATGTACTTCCATCGCATGACCTGGGCAGTCTCTTATTAAGACTTATCCATTCCCCTCCCTCAATGTATAATTTATTTATTTATTTATTTATTTATTTATTTATTTATTTATTTCAGTTTGATTACCGGGGAAGTCCACTGGGTCAAGAAGAACCCATTTTCAGTGGAGGCCCGGGGAGAAAAGCTCCAAAGGCAGTACAACCAATGCAATGTTTAAGAAATACAAAACATAATGCAACAGCAAGAAAACAAAGTAATACACTGCAAATTCCAATTACAATAGACAGTACACACAGTAAGAATATTTTAAAATGCATATTTACAATAGAAAGTAGACACAGTAAGAACATTGAAGATGCAAATTTGCAATACACTGCAAAATAACCATTCAATATTGTCATCATACAGTGAAGTTAGAGCCTGCTAAAAACAAAGCTAGAGTTTGAGTGTATAAAGGTGCACGAGTATATATAGTACATAATGACATGAGTGCAATTTCTACAAGTGTAAGTAAGATCCTAATGCAGATATCTTTGGTTTCTTTCACTAGAACACAATCCTACCTAAAGCAAAGGCCCCAGGATCCACCCACAGGAAATAAAAAAAGCTGTCTGTTTTCAGTAACTCTTCCCCATTATGGGCCAAGCACCCTACTCTTGACCTGCTACATTAACCAGAGTTGCAAGCACCACAAATGGAAACTTTTCCTCAGCTCTAACAGGCTGGTTCCATGGCTTCTGCGTTTGTGACTGTGTTGACTTTTAATTTCCATCCCTCTCTTTTATTCTCTGGTTAATCACTAAAGTTTATATCATGCCCCTCCCCCCCAGCTCATATTTCCTTCAGTACTACTATTCCTTCTGACCTAATGTTACTCTGTTATTCAGGGTTCCTCAAGCTCTACATCATGTTGATTATAAGCCAGCAGCTTAACATGTTTTCTAAGTACAGCTCCCAAAACTGAACACAGTATTCCAGATGGGTCCTACTAGCATTATGTACAAAAGATGGAAAACGTTCACATACATGAATCCAGCACCCTACCGGATTTTGCAACAAGATTAACACGATGCAAAAAAAATGCATCATCCATGGCACTAAAATGCTCACTGTTTATGATCTTCTAGCATGTGCAAGTCAGATGAGTTTTATCTCTAAGCTACACAGCCTAGAATATCTTTGCATTGAACCTTAACAACCAGTCATGTCTCGAACTAGCAAGCAATGTCGGGTCCATTTGGATACAGACAACATTGCTGGTGACCAACTCTTTACTTCCACTGTGGTCAATGAAAGATTTAGGAAAGTTTGTACTATGCCCTGCTTTCATTGTTTAAGAAAAGGCTAAAAGAATTTCTGTGCAATGAATACAAATGCAAATTCCTCAAAGACAATGGATAACTGTGTTCACCTTCAAATTATCCAACTCTGCATTGCGTTTTTACAATTGTTTGGCATCTATTCCCCTGTTTCACTCAGTAAGCTCTTACTCCTGGTTGCCTACTTCAAAGCACTCACTTCAATGGATTAATCCAATACAAGCACAGTTCATTACTGTAACATATTCAGTTTACATGAAACTTAGTCCTGTTCAGCAATCAATATTTCACAGTTTAGAGATCTGCATATGTCTAGCTAATTTCTAGTAACACTTGCATGTTACACATATAAGTTACATTTCTCTGTATACATATATCTATGCTATCCTAATAGCTAAAAAAGGATATTGTTCCAGCCCACTAACAAGATTAACAAACAAACATGCATACATAAATAAACAAATTGTTATCTTGCCATTTGGGTAAGGAACTTTTTATAAAACAGTGTTTGATTCAGTGGCATTCTGACAAAAAGTAATAACCATACAGTTACAATGAATGACTGAAAAGTTAATAAACTGCTCAGACCAATTAATTTTCTAATCCTACTTCCTACTGATTTTTGTATAAGATTTTGACTTCAAGGACATTGCACTTCTATGGCATATACTCTACTAAAACTGCTACAGAATTCTCAAGTAATATCATGCACACACAACTTACCACCTTCAGAACTTCCATGGCCTTTTCTCCAGTTTCCTCTCTGTGCACTTCCTCCATCTCCTCTTCCTCTCCAAGGCCGGCCTCTCCAACTTCCAGAATAGTTTCCAGAACCTCCCGTTCCACTTCCTCTCCAGCCTCGGAAACCACCACCTCCTCTTCCTCTCCAGTTGCCCTGACCTCTGCACTGTGAGCTCATTTCATATCCCTTAAATAAATTTAAAAATTAAGGATCACATAATGCGCGATGGTTTATCTATACCATGAGGCCTATGTAACCATCATACAGGATGACTGAAGAGAACAAATATCAAAAACAGCACTAAAAGGTTCTTACCATAACAATGGACCTTTGAGATGTAGGTTTCTTTGAGAAAACTTCAATGATTGCCAGGCTTTCTTTTAGACTTGGAGGTACAATGTTTTTCTCTAAGTATTCTAGCACCATTCCTGGGCTGTTCCAGGCCCATCTACAAGGTATTGCTAGGGGAACACTCTCCAATTCTTTGCTGATGTGCTCACACAAACAGCTTCCACAGACCTCAGAAAAACCTACACTTAAAACAGTTCACAACATCACTAAGTGGGAGCAAAAATGTCAGAAGAAGGGACGTCAATGTGAAGGTGTGTTGCAAAGTACAGCCCTACCACTAAGTGGGAGCAAAAATGTCATAAGGGACAGCAAGGTGGAAGGGTTGGATCCTGCAGCATCCTGTTTGTCTGCCTTTATGATGAAAATTACAGGTTGAGTGAAGCTTGTAAATGTCTTCCAGTAAAATGTACAGAACTGCTGTATTAAGCAGAGTTACTGTAATTATTTTTGCCTAACACTGTGGTCATTCTCTTCAATAAATCTTGTAAAATTTAAAATGTACATGATATAAAACTGTGAACTGCACAGAATATGTGGTTACTGTCACTGACAATCCAGCAAGGCTATTGAAAAGTAAAACTGGCTACTCAAGCATACACACACTTGCAGTGCCTACACTTCAGTGTTCCTTGAAATGTCATCACAAGTCAAAGGATGTATTACCTTACTTAAACTCTAACTTTCTCCCCGAGTTATGTGGCTGTGGCAATAGGAAACTTTGCATTCAAAATTAAAGCCACACATGAAATACTAGTTCAGGATTGTTTGCCCTGCTCTCAAACTGAGCACAGAGAACTGCAGCTTTGGGAGCGAAGCTCAAGCCTGTAATTTCTTGCCTGTAAAACTGTGCAACTGCTATTTGGAGTTAGAAGTCAGACAAAGACAGAATTAATTAATTTAGCAGCTATTGGAAATTACAGAACCAGATCAGTAATTCTTTAGCTACTGGTAATGAAAGGACCAGACAAGATAACAGCCAAAGCTCTTCTTTATGCCATCTGTCTGTTAAAAACCATGTATTTTGTATTTCTTTGTGTAAGTATACAGTTGCTTGCACAAAGTACATTACTTGAGATAAATAAATTTAAGCAAATAATTTCAAAAGCTTGCTATCACTTGTTTATTTATTAATATAATGGTTTGCATACAAATCTGGTGACATTGCAATTGCTAGCATCTGCCTTTTAAAAAGCAAGTGCTTAAAGCTATGGCTATCATATAAATATGTAACAGTCAGTTGGCTTATTTTAAGGGTGAACAGCAACTATGTTCTAAATGTCTGTAACTGGTCTGGTTGGTGGCAATGTCATTACTGTGAAAGCAGGAAAAGATGTCAAGTACTGGACAGATATCATTAACCCCACCTGGAACACAATGTGTGTGTGTGTGTGTGTGTGTGTGTGTGTGTGTGTAAGATAAGACTTGGACAACGTTTAGTTACTGCTGGTAAGACAGCACTGGAAGGCGCTGAGCTGAGAGTGACTGGGTGATACCATGGGGTGTCAATGATTGTAACTCTTCTCTGCGGCTGGTTAATGTAAATGTTGTTTTGGTGCTGTCTATTACCTAAGTTAACAATGCACAACATGTTCTTTACGCCAACTGCCCATTACATATAAAATGGCACTAGCGAGTGTAGATTCATACACCAGTCATCACATATTAATGCCTGTGCATTACAATGAGTACTTCACATAATTAGAATACCTTAGCTCAAAATGCTCTACCTGTAGGAACATACAATACAGTCTCAAACAGCAAAGTGGCTACTCTGGGTTGAGGATCTCGGGATACGCATCAATTTATTGTTTGACAGCTGGAGTAATGGAATGATTCAAGAGGACACACTGTAGCCACAGCCTGGAAAGACACAGTAATAGAAGTCTTCAGAAGTAAAAACAAAAGCATAACTGTATAATCGTATTCAAATTTTCAGAGAGAAACCAATGAACATTTTATAGAAAGATCTTCACAACTGAATGACACACACACATTTGTACAATGCACAGTGGGAGGCCAGTGCAACTGGAGAGCAGGATGTTATGCCTTTAAGCACAGCATTTTCCAAATTCTTTCTGAAACAGGCTGTATATCTACATAGACAGAGCAGTGTATGGAGTTTTCTGACCATATGGAGAGGATAAGGTCACAGCAATGCAGATCCCATACAACAAACTATTTATGAAACTGGTAAAGGAAGCAGATTCTACTCCAGGGGACTAACCTTTACTGGAAATGCAAGACAGCCTGCCATACTTATTATAACAGGAAATAATGCAGTTCATCAAGAACACAGAGAAAAACATGGCTTGGTGACCTCCGTTCCCTCACAACCTTTAGCAAAAGAGTTGAACAAGATGAATAAATGGTCTCACCTGTCTATGGAAAACTGTAGTGTTTTACAAGTGCTCAACTAAATTGAAGTAAACCAAAAAGAAAACTGAAAAATAAGCAGTGCTTTTAGGTAAAGAATTAGGATAGCAGTAAGAAACCCCAATTTTTGTGGAGAAAAAAACATAAGCATATGTTGAAAGACAATGCAATTATATTTCTTTAAATCATATCTATTCTATTTTTTTTATTTCATTTCATTTGTTGGACCAGATATGTTAAGTCATTAAGATCCATTTTCACTACAGACCAAAAGAAAAGCCCTTTTATACTAAACAATACATGTATCACAGCATCTTAGGTATAATGGTGTTGTTATATGTATATATTTTTATACATTTTAACATATAAATATATCAGATGCAAGTATTATCAAAGAATAAAGCACTACCATATACATGTTATGCTGCACAGAAAAACATTTTGCAGCAACATAATTGGTCTTAGGTTAATAATTTACTGAAAAGTACTAGAGTGAATGAATAAAATACAAGTCCAACCAAGAAGACAAAATAAAGCTGTCCAAATATCATTAAAACGACCAGTAGTCCATCAATAATCCACTTTATTAAGATATGAACACAGGAGCAGCTACCATAAGCGCTTTCGTCTTAGGCACAAGACTTCATCAGATACTCCTTCCATGTTTTACTTGTCTTTTATACAAACCCCAATTAGTTATCATTGACAATTAACAATTTAAAGCAACATTACCAGAAACAGTAAAATACCATCATAAAAAAATGTTTTAGGAAATAATAACTAAGCCATAATGCTGCATTAAGTTTAAAAACCTCCAAGTACAGCCACCTATTAAAAACATTTAATCTAACTGAACATTAAATCTAAATTAATAAAAAGTCTATGTTGAATAAAACTATGCAAATACGCAACTAAGTAAATAAGTTGTAAAGTCACACTGTGGAAGCTTTTTGTACCAAATCTGGTTTAACAGATATATATTCATTTAATCCAGGTGGTGCAGTAGATCTTAACCTAACTTGCCATACCAGTTCTTTATTAAGTAGCACATTTTTAGAATCACCACCCCCTGTATAATTTCTAACTACGTCAATAATACCAAATTTATATCCACTAAAAGTACTGCAGTAAATGGAATGTTTGTATAACACACTTCCACAGTAAAACAAGTAAAACATGGAAGGAGTATCTGATGAAGTCTTGTGCCTAAGACGAAAGCGCTTATGGAAGTTGCTCCTGTGTTCGTATCTTAATAAAGTGGATTATTGATGAACTACTGGTCATTTTAATGGTATTTGGACAGCTTTATTTTGTCTTCTTGATTGGACTTAGGTTAATAATTTACTTTGAGAAATGAAAGGAAAAGACAGAAGACTTTTTTACATCTTTTTCTAGCTCCCAGGCATGCTTTCCATGAAGCCTATGTGACAACTGCCCAATCATTCACCATCACAGGAGAGCAAGAGCTGCTCACAGTGAAGCCAAGCTTCCATGAGGGGATTTTGAATCCTATCCCAACTCCCCAGTGGTTGAAGTGCCTACCTGTAGACATGAGGAGGGCTTGCAATGACTTTCATTTTGAGCATGCACATTGCCACATTTGCCTCATGAAGGCTATTATGCAGATGCAACTAGGCAAAGTAGACATCAGACCCATATGCTGCATGCCACAAATGGAGACTGATGGACCACCTCCCTCCCTCTAGGATGAAACTGGCATCCTAGAGGGATGGAGGTGGTCCAGCATGCTACATTACTGAACCACTGCCTTTGGCTCACTCCCACATTCTCTCATTTGCTCCTCCAATGCCTCGGTTGCTAGTCAATCAAACCCATCTGGGTCACAGTCAGTACTTTATCCCCCAGTGACAGTGATGACTTGTTAAAATCAATTAGTCTGGGTTAGAACTTAGATGTACTAATGAGCAAGATGTGGTTACAAACAGTAGCGACAAAGGCAGAGCAAAAACTGAATGTAGTTATCAAAACCTGGTGGCTGAAATGGCTACTACCAAGAAGACAGATTTCCTAGCCAGAAAGCTTAACTATGGCAAATGGATCGAGTCAAGTGAAAGCTGACTAATCATCTTAAATAAAAAAGATGTAGGTCCCAAAAAGGGGTACGATTCATACTCAAGGGCCTAAAAAGAACAGCATTTCTCAGGAAAGGCATACATAATTTAAGGGAAATCAAAGACTACACTTCCACTCCACTGTGAAAGCTAAAAAATATCTATAGCATGAACCTTAACTGTGGAATAAGTGTTAAAAAGAGAGGCAACCAATCTATGATCATACTGAGGAGATCATCCTAAAGAGAAGGACTATTGTCCAATGAGGGGGATCTCTTCCACTTCTTTCAGCAAGTGATTTGAACTAAAGGTTTCTAGACTGACTTCCAGATATAAATAAAATTGTTGGGCAAACCGGGAGCTCTGGCCATTAAAGGAATGATAGGAATCACACCATCAGGTTGTGTGTGGTCAGAGATGTGTGTATGATTCCATACAAATGACAGAAGTGAGTCCTCAGTGTTGCACCAATATTTGATTGAACTGACTTGAAAAACAAAGGGAACTATGCACACTGAGGTCAAACCACAGACAGCAGGATCAGGATAGCTCACTCTGGGTCAACTTGGAGAGAAACATGGGGATCAGAGAAGCAGGAAATGGCAAAAAGTATAGCTTAAACCAAGAAATTGCAAAGGCATCTCTCAATGCCTCATTGTTTTGAGGGAGTAAGAGAGAACAACACTGAATATTTGGTATTGACTGAAGAGAAAACAGATCCTGTGCAAGCTAGTCCAACTTCTAAAAAAGGTTTCAGTAGATTCTGCTATGGATTAAACATCCATGAAGAAGCCAGAAATTGCAACTCAACTCTTCCAATAAATAAATGAGCTATTCTGCAGAAAGAAATGGTGATAAAACAGAACTGCTCATCAAGGCTCGTTTTCATAAATGCATCATTTACCTGTACGACAAACATGACTTTATTTTTCATGGTTTGTTGATGCACTATGTCAGTGCCAGACTGTCTATCTTGAGGGATATTAGGCTTTTTGACAGGAATGGTGTAATCCTCTGCAGTTACAAGTCAGCTGTCTTCATCCTTCCAAAAGGATAAGAAAGAATTCCAAAACATCCCCAAAAGAGGTGCCTATAATACTATGAAGAAATGTGACTTAATCTGCACAGGTTGAAGTACTGGATCCACTACTTTCTGACTCTGGATAAACTTTAATAGAGCTCAAAAACAGTGGCAAAAGTAGTATGTGCTTTCGGGAAAACTACATCAATACAAACATACTTTTTAAAGATAGATGCAACCAATCAGAAATTAGATAAATGGCCTATCTCCTTTAAAATCGGCTTCAGTGGGACAACCCCATTTAAAGGGACATAGGCCATTTATCTAACTTCTGATTGGTTGCATCTATCTTTAAAAAGTAAGTTTGTACTGATGTAGTTTGTCTGATGAAGGGAGTTTTCCCGAAAGCGCTTACCACTTTTATCATCATTTTTGAGCTCTATTAAAGCTTTGTTATTTTAGCCTGGTGGACCGAGTAGTTTTTAGTGTCATTTTTAAGTTTTTATATTTTACTACTACAGACCTTTAGTGCATACCAGCTTGCTTTAGTATTGTTGACTCCGGAAAAGCTCACAGAGGCCTCATCTATGTCTTGCAACCCACTATACTTTCAATGTTCAGTACAATTACTCACATGTAAATCCTTGCCAAAGAAACCGCAAGGAATAGATAACTGTTTAAACTTTACAAAACAGTTAATCTGTGTCACTGGTGCAGCTTTCAATTTCAACACATGAAGGATCTGTAAAATGTATGTATACCCTGAAATCCATAATACTGGCCACATATAGTAAGGAAAAGCAATATTCATAGTGATTGTGAGAGGGTGTAAATTCTAACACCGTGGAATGCTAGAAAATGAGTGCAATATTTGGTAGGTTAAAAGACACACCATGGAGAAACACACGTGTGTGTATGTATGCATGTGTATAAATATATAAAATAGATGTACTGAAATTAAAAAAACAAACACAAATCTCGATGTTTACAAAGTTGACAACAAAATGCTGACTTTGCAAACATCAAAACACTACTACTCATGCTCCGATCAACAATTTCAGTGTATGTAAAACTTAACATGTACCCCTCAACACCCCCTAATTATACATATTAAGTCTGAGATTGCACAGTCTCGAGGAAAGGGCATATTTCCCTACCGCGAGAACTGTGCTGTCTCACACAACTGTCGATCATCAGCTTAATCGATTTTATGTCAACCAAAGGTAGAGTCAACCAATATATACACACACACACACACACACACACACACACACACACACTGCACATTTGCAGACTTACACAGTGAGGTATAATAGTTTTTACAAGATTACATGATACAGTCATGGGATCAGGATACATAGATTAGTTAGAGGATTATTTGCTACATTAACCAATTAATACTAATGCAAATAAAAAGAAAAGGGACATACCCTTGGCTGTTGCTACATACAGGTGCAGAAAGCTTCATGTAACTGCATAACACAGTGCCAAGCACCTAGAACCCTAAAATAGCTCTCAGCAGCCCTAGCAGTGCAACACTGAGCAACTTAGTATGTAGCTGCTAAAGATAAACTCAACTCTACTCTTATGCTGACTAAAGTCGCTTACTAAAGTTGGATTTAAACTCAAGTTACTTATTTACCTGAACAGACATTCATATGTAACAACTGACTCATCACATTGGAGAAAATAAAAGGTTGGCCTACTTGTCTCCCCGCCATTACCAGCCTCATAGAATAGGTATCTTAAAACAGTGTAGCATCTGTCTTATGCTCAGAGATAATAAACTATTACTAAATAACAAGGAACACTATTAGAGAGTAGTGCAAATATTTAAGAGACATGGAAGCCTCACTCTCACAAAATACAGAGAATGTGAGGAATCACACTAAAACACCACATGCTGTGCACCCATCTCTGACATATACCAACATTACAAAGCAATCCTTATTTAAATCTCCTAGACCCTTAAGGATCAAGTCTCAAGAAAAAAAAGCAAACATCACATTGCATAATATCTCACCATGTCAAAAAGGGCCTCATTTCCAGTACACCAGACCTCTCCACAAACAAAAATGTTTTAGTGATTGTGACTCCATAGTGAGAAACAGATTCCCCACCCACTAAGCTGGACAAAGAAAGGGTGACAGTACATTGTCTTTCAGTTGTCAGGATCCCAGATATCTCAAGGGTCCATAGGACCTTTGCATTAGACATATACAACTACAACTGGTAGTTCTGCATGTTCAGGCAAATAACTTCATGTGTAAAACCCTGAGAGAGATGCAGAGAGGCATGTCTGAGCTCTCCATGCATGTCACAAAAACAGTTATGTCCCCGATACTGAGCGGAATCCTCCCTTGTCTATAATTGAAATCTAGGTACAAGGAAAAGATAACTAGTTTCAACAGTTGACTAAAAAATTGGTGTTATTCTGGGGGGGGGGGACAGTATATATTAGCATGGAACAAGATGATTGACAGTCCCACTTGCTTTGCATGGAATAATCCATGCCTCTTGTTCAAAGACTTCCACATACTGGCTAAAACCCTTGCTGCCCTGCTTTCTTTTTTTGAAAAGTTCTGTTAATGGACATTCCAACATAGCATATATAACAGTATCCAAACAGGATCAAATGAATGGCCCTGCTCAATACCAGATGTTTAAACGGCAAACTACCTCACCTTGAGGCACTCCTGTATTTGGAAGCCATCAGTCTATTTGTAATCATTGAAACATGGCTTAAATACCCACAGAACACCAACTAAATACCTGACTTTAGGGCCTACCATGCCTTTACACTCAATGGCAACAGTAATGCTGTACTCTTTTACTGTCTCAAAACTATGGAATGCCCTCCCATCTTCTATCAGAATAATCAGTAATCCTGCTCTCTTTAAGAAGTCTCTCAGAGCACACCTCTTTCTCTCTGGCAATGTACTTGTGCCAAAATAGTACCCCCTAACACTTGATCCACTACTATATCCTTCTACAATATCATTACTTAGGAGCTCTCTCTGACTTGCTGAATTCAACTGCTTATGCCTACAAAACTCCTGAAAGTAACAATCAAAACTGCTACCCTACCTTACTAACTCCATCCTCAATGATCGAACTGTACACAATGTTGATGTGTAATGTTTGTAAATAACTTGTACCATTGTGTTTAATATTTATTTCCATGCATTAAGACTGTATATTGTACTTTTTCTTGTATGTACTATTAATGTTACGTGAAGCTTTTCTCCCCGGGCCTGTACTGAAAATGGGCTCATTTAGGCACAGTAAACTTTCCCGGTTAACGAATGCAGTAACTAACTAAATAAATAAATAAATAATGGCATGCCCATAATTTTCAGAGACCTTATCACCTCTAGACAAATTCCTAGAGACCCAGAAATGAAACTTACTGAATTCCAAATCAGACTAAACAAGATAGCATAATGAGATTTTTTTAAACAGTACTAAGCATGCCCTGGTGGAATCTCTCCATAAATAATTATTTAATCTTTGCCTGACCACATGCTCAGCCTCATCTGTATGAATTACAGCACTGATGATGTTACTTCATAAAGGTGGCCCTTCTACTCCCCCAGACACTACAGGCTCATCAGCCTGACAAGTCTCATTTAAGCCATGAAAGGCATTATAACAGAGTCGATTAACACAGGCATCAAAAAATGTCATTAGAATAGATCTGCAGCAATTTGGTTGTCTGAAAAGTAGATCCTGCCTAATGAACTCTGTAAACTTCTTTGAAACGCTAACACAAGCTGATGACAGCAGTCACACTGTGCATATAGATTACCTTGACTTGGCTAAGGTATTTGCCACCATCCCCCAAACTAGCGTAATTACTAAACTAAATGCATTAAAACAGATGTGTCATGCTGGCATAATTAATAAACCAAATGCCTTACAAATAGACATCTATTTGGCAACATCAATAGCTACTTGGCTATAACACAGAACCCACATGGTGGAGGTGGCAGGGACAGCACCAGAGAACATGAAAATGACCAGTGGTATCCCACAAGATTCAGTGCTGGTACCTCTTTTATTCAGTACTTACTTATGCGACCTGCAAACTAAAATCCAAGACCTATGGCTAACTAAGTTTGCAAATGACTGCAAACTGGAAGTCATTGTCAAATCCCCCACTGCCACAGAAGCCCTCCACCAAGAACTTAACACTTGTAAATGCCTCTGTATATAAACTACACTTAAAATAAATGCTAAAAAATGCAACACTGTTGCATTTGTTAGACAAACTATCCCTCAGAGCATATAGCATTAACAATATCCCACTTCAAAATGAAATGTAGAGACCTGGGAACCTGGATTAAGAGTTCCAACTCCTTTGATCATGCAAACAGTTTCAATTTAGAAACTCATATGGTTAGAATGTGTTATTCTGTACTCAAAAGTTATTTTGATTAATTGGTATGATTCTGTATCATTTACATGGACATACCTCTTGACGTGGGAGAATCAGAAAGTACACATAAATCTACATCACTGGCTGTCAAGAAATCCTTTTATTTGGTGTAGCTGATCGTCAAGGGAATATCAACCAAATCTAAACACGTTACTGTCTCCTTAATCACACCAGTTACAGAATACAATGTCCCACCCCTTCTGGGATGTACCTCATCAGACATATCATATAGTTGGAAATACCTCAGGGGTACCTAACAAAGAGGATCACCAGCTTAAAATCCCTAAGCTATAAGAAAAGACTAGAAGCAATGACCCTCTTTTCTGTCTTACAGGCTCTTCAGGGGAGTCCTATGTCTTGCCTTCTAAACAATCAGGGACCCAGTAGTCCACTATCTCAGAACAAGGGATATAAACCTGCTTCAACAGATCAATTAAACAGGCTGGAGAGTCAAATTCATTACTCATTCTCCTTCTTACCACTAGAATAGACTATCTATGCAAATAAAGTGATATGATACACCATCTTCCTTCAAACACGACCTAGAAAACTGAATGGGTATTCATAAATTCATCCTTTCCTTGACTGGCCTAGCTCTCTGAGAGGGATGGCTCAATCTAGGGTGGGAACTGGCAAGATGTAACGGTCACATGACTCAGTAGCTTTGAACTTCCTAGGACTGATCAAAATACCAGTTGTACTAGACAAAGTAATTATGTGTAAAGTAAAGCACAAAATCACTGTCAACTCTGGTCAGGGATTTCATTCAAAAGTATAGTCTCATAATAATTAGGATAAATATTAAGACACAGTAATTATCTTCAATGTACGAAGACAGTCCTAGTGCAATATTCTGTTTACCAATGCTATGAACCATATCTCTCAACCACACCTCATTATAAGGAACGTTCCTAATTTTGAGTCATAAAAATTCCAAGCCACATGCTATTCCATATTTAAAGGGTCTGTCATATACTCATTGCTAAGATGTTTTGACAAATATCCATGGTGAATAACACTGAATCATGAAAATAAATTAATTTTTAAATACAAAGTAACATAGTTTAACTATACTGTGAACTTTTTTGTTGAAGCTGTTTGTATGTATTTCACATTTACTTCACATTTGAGGTAGTGTTCCAAATTTAGGAAATGAAAGGTTAGAGCTATGGGCTACATCACTGTGTGGGATTATCGTACGCCAACATAAATATATAACACAATTCACATACTATAACACAAGTTGTAATCAAATAATAAAAGCAGTAATGCACTGCATTGCTGGAGTTGTGTTATATGAGAATAATACCATACATACTTCCTAACCTCTAAAAATCTGGACAAAGAAAAAATAATTAATATGGTGGTACCAATGCAGCTGATAAAAAAACTGGCACATTTAGGAATCAGTAGGATCCTGGACTTCCTGACTGAGAGACCACAGAGGGTGTGTTCAGGTAAGAACACATCAAAGTTCATCACGATTAACACCGGGGTTCTACAGGGATGTGTTCTCAGCTCACTGTTATTCACCATCCTGGCCCACGACTGCTATACTAAGCACAAGTCCAACCATATTATCAAGTTTCCTGATGACACCACAGTTGTGGAGCTTATCACAAATGAGGATGAAAGGGCATACAGATAGGAGGTGGCATCTCTGATCGGTTGGTGTGAGGGGAACAACCTTGATCTGAATGTAAGCAAGACCAGAGAGATTATCATTGATTTCAGGAAAAGAATAACAAACCACTCAGTGCTCAGGATCAATGGTAAGAGTGCGTACAAGGGTAAGAGTATGAAATTCCTGGGTGCACACATATCAGAGGATCTATTGTGGTCGGGAAACACCAGCCAAACTGGTCAAGAAAGTGCACCAACACCTCCACTTTTTAAGAAGGCTGAAAAAAGCTTCCTCCTCATATTCTCTCCACCTTCTATAGAGATGTGATAGACAGCATCCTCACCTGCAGCTTCACAGTGTGATTTGGAAGCTGCACGGTCACAAAAAGGAAGGCACTACAAAGAGTGATGAAGGTTGCAGAGAAGTAACAGGTTCCCGTCTTCCATCGATACATCTTTATTCTGGAAGAAGCATCCAAAAGGCCACAAAAATAATACAGGACAACATGCATCCTGCGCATGGACTGTTTAAGCATCTGGCATTGGACAGGAGATATCATCTACTGTATGACTACAAGATTCAGTAACAGTTTCTACCCTACAGTGGTTAGAATTCTGAACTTGTTTACTAGTCCCAGGGGTCTGGGTACATAATAAGTCAATATTTACTTATTTGTGCAATGTATGCTTACATATATTCCAACTAAATGCAATATTTATTTGTTATAGTATTAAATAAATCTACAGCACTAGAGTTTAGCCCAGCAACACCCTGTCAAAAATAAACTAATTAAATAGCCCAAACTTGAAACGGATATATTATCACAGACTCGAGTGTCCTCCATAGAGTAGTTATCTACTGGTCAAATCAGTGTTATTAATTAAGAAAGAGAACTTACATTACTTAAGTAACAGCGTCTCAGATAACTATTTGTTCTTGGCGCGCAAACAGTGACGTCAGTAACAAGTCACGCCCTTCACTCGGTTGACGTTTTGACACACTTCCTGTAATACTGTGTTGTTTCTGCTTCAAAGTATCGATCATCCAGAACTGCCGAATTCGTTGGTGTGCCCTGAAGTAAATAGTCACTGGGGCAGTACCTGATCATTAGGTACAAGTTAACTCATAGCTCTGAACCAATCAGGGACAAATCCAGAAATGATAAGGGACACTTTAATATTAAGACTATTAATTTGAGACATTTACATAATAAAATAATGTGAATTAATATTTATTTTCAGAAATCAAAAGACTATAGCTCTATTTTATTTAATGTTATTTATTAAATGTACTTCACCACCTTTTCAAGTTGCCAGTTGTAGGAAGAATTAACAGGGACAGAGCTAAAATTAGAGTCAAAACCAGGGATTCCTTCCCTGAAAATCGGGTACAGGTGAGCGGTACGATATCCCGCAAGTTTATGTGTTTTATAGATTATTTAAGGAGTATATTCATATCGTACGAATATACTCCTTAAATAACCTATAAGACATACAAACTTGCGGGATATAGTGTTTCCACCTTTTCAAATGCCCAAAGTGGGACATTGTTGGTACAAATGTCAGATTTTGCAGAGCAAACATACCTACGGCCAGTACAAAGGACACAACTTCACTTTTTTTGCCTAAATAAAAGCTTATTCTTGTAGCATTTTAGTTGCTTATTGTATTTTTATAACATTTAGGTGTTTCAGATACATAATAACTGTTTTATGCATATATTACATACAATATAGGAAATATTTTTTCTCCTAAAATCTCTGGACATTTGCCATTTTTTAAATGTTTTTGCAGGACACAACTGCTCAAAGAGGGACTGTCCCTCGCAAAGTTGGACAGGTGGTAACCCTAGCGGGATACAATTGTGACGATTGAGTATAATTATAAAGGCCTAGTTGTTGTTAACATGATATACACTTTGTGCTTAATTCCTCCAGGTTATGAAGTGTCCCTGATGATCAGGATGCGCCTGACCGTCCCAAATGTTTTGGTTATTTATCAAAGTGCCACATGGTTGAGCCGTAGTAATCCCCGCCCACGGCCGTCCCATCTCATGAATAAACACAAGTATGACAATTCTTTTCAGATATAACCAATTGTTCTGCATGCCCTAAAAACTAATGGCGTTTTGAAATAAAAGGTTGTAGATGGCACCCAGCAAACAATGCTAGTAGTACTCAGGAAAATTATTGAGAAAAATCAGCAAATTATGGCAACCGTTAGTTACAGATTTGTTTTAGTTTAGAAAATGCACGTTCATTCAAATTTTCTTAGCCCATCAAGTTTCTAAGTCAGTACTTAAAAACTGTCCCTGATCTGGGGATTTGTTCTGAATAATTTTAGTTAGTTTTGTGCCTCATTCTCGAAATTAGGTATTGGGCTATTTTTGCATCTAGTAAGTAGTCCTACTTTGATCCTACAGGTTTCTAGGCATTACACGCGTTTGCCAATCCCCTTCCACTCGACTAATTTTTATTAGATTACTTTTGTCTGTGGTAGCCGGAAGTGGGATCCACGAGGTTGTTCCGGTTCTACTAGCACTTAGTTACAATAGCTTTATACAGCTGTCATATGGTAGTAGCGCTTTTTATTTATTAGTCATGGCAAGTCTTAATTCCATCCAGAAAAGTAGTCATGTAGGTGTAATCAATGAAGGGGACTACGTGATGCTGAAGAAGGGCGACGTCTACAAGGCTGTCCAAGTGCTGAAACGGAGGTGTGTGATTTTTGTTGCTGGCAACTGAAGTCTGATGCATGCCTGGCATGTTATATTTTTGGTTCGTATATAAAGAGAGAGCAGATCGCGTTTTTATTTTAGTTTATCGCTAATTTTTATTATGGAAAAGTACACATATTCTAAAGAGATCTGAGTTCCATGTGGTTGCTAACTAGGCATAGTAAACTTTTAACTAAGTTCGTATTACAGAGTATTGGGGCAAATTATTTAAATGTTGACTTGACTAGTTTGAAAAGTACTGAATGTAAGTGAGTGCGGTTACGTTTTAAACACGGTGGGAATTGGTGAGACCATAGCCGGTTAAATTTTCCATGTCCTTAAAAGCAACGTAGACTCTCAAAAGGTGTTGCTTGACTTGCAAAACGTAGGCATAAAGCCGTTTTGGCGATTTTTCAATGTAAGCTCCTTTCCCCGGCTGAGCCGGCAGTGGGTGGGGTCAGTTGAGTGACGGCAGACTACAATTGAAGGGCAGCGGTATATGCTATCAATGAGTGTTAATCCCTGAAACAAGTCAGTAGTTCAGCGCCTGCGTTATTATTTTGTTTTATATCCATACCTAAAAGGATAACTAAGTTAAAGGAATTTGAAATGGTGCCAAAACCATAGTTCTCAACCTACTTTCTCCAAAATGAGGAACACTGGCTCTCATAACGTGGCAAAATGTGGAACACCTGCTAACAGCTTCAACTAGGAAGGTCACAGGATGGTTAAAATGTGTTATTGTGGGAACGCTGCAGAATCCTGAAAGCCCAACATCCTGAAAATACACAGGATACCAACACTTGCTGTATTCTAGCACAAGTACATACAAAAACATATTACCCTTCAACTATATGCAGGGGTGAAAGCCCCCCCCCCCTGCACCCCCCACACCCCTTGCTACTTAAATATATCAACTCCAAGATTGCACTTCAATACACCAAGTGCAATCTTGAAGTTGATATGTTTAAGTAGCAGCCCCCACATGGGGGGGGGGGGGTGCAGGAGTACTTGCCCCCCTGCTTATACTTGGAGAACAGTAATGTAATTTGTGTTTTATTTGCTTCTGTATGTATTTGTGCTGGAATATACTAAGTGTTGGTATCCTGTGTGTTTTGAGTTTTCAGGATTCTGTAGTGCTCCCGTTATTGTATGCTTCTAAAAAGGTCTTTTGATGAGCTGATATGATTCAGTACTATTTTTCATGGACTTTAGTTAGAACAACTCTTAACACTGAATGTGTGACTGTGACAGACTTGTTCCATGTGAAACTCTGAGGACCATGTACTGCCTTTATTTAACATTTCTTGTCTTTTATAATCTCTCATCCAATGTCATATATATTTTTTTTAATTCTAAATGCATACAAGACAGGAGCGCCAAACCTTTGCACTGTACTACAGATGTGAACTGAGGCGACTCAGATGCCCATTTGTTTGGGGATCCCATTTTACTAAGGTCCCGCAGATGGCAAGTGCCACATTTTTTCAGTGTGATTCATTTGGTTTGTTGGGTCTTTCAGTTGTACTGTACATGTTCCTCTTCTTAACCTTTACCTGAAGGGGGTGTGCATTTACTCCGTGCCATGCTATGAAGAGCTCTAACTACATAAACAAGGAAAAAACTTTTGCAGACACCAATGAGATGCATACCTTTCAACTGTCCAGATTCTCTGCTCATATTTTTGGTCTCTTTTATATGTGGCCTTCTGGCAAATGACGGAAGCTAGAAGTCACAAAAATAATGATATATATTTGAATAGCGGTCTTCATAAAATGTACACTATTGCAAAAGCTATTATTATTCTAGCAACTTTCTAATTTTATATTAGCAATATTTACATTTGTCCCTAATTTTTAACCTTTTGCTCTCCCATTCTTTTTGGCTTTGTCCAGATTTTTTATACTCTGAGGTTGTGAGGTATGGCGAGCTAAAATTAAGAAATGATTTCCTTACTACTTAACTTCCAGTATTTTGAAGAATGTCTAGATTTTTTTGCCACCTCTTTTATGTCTGTTCCTCATAAAATCAGTTCTTTTAAGAGGGTGGGAACATCACTGAACATTTTTTGACAGATGGGGATATGTGACGTAACATTATCCATCCTCTAAGAGGGTGCATCCTAAGCTGAAATACTTGAGAAGAAAGTGTGGCTGTGTGGTGCATAATCTAGATATGTAGAATATCAATGGGAAAGGTGAGCATGTGATATATCGGGTGATTGGATTGTGGGAGTCTTGAGAAAATGACAAATGTATTTTAGTTAAAAATGGGTTTTAGCAAATGGTTCTGGCTGTCATGACAGAGGATTAAGGATCTGAGCTGTTAATGACTTGCTCCCTGTTGCCTACTGTGTGACTGAGCAAATTACTTAACTAGACAGTGCCTGTGTTGGCCTTAAAAGGGACACTTCTGTGACATTTCAGTGGGCTGAGCTAGTTAATAAATGTATAAAAAATGGCAAGTATTTTGAGGAAATAGAATGTAGATTATATTAGTATAGTGTAAATTAAGAGTTGATTATAAATTGGGACAAATACAAGAATTCAAACAAAACGGAAAACAGCATACAAGAAAAGAATCCCCTCGAAAAACTTCACTGAACAGCCTTTAATTCGCCAGAAAACACAATTGCTTATTCAGTAAGCGCTTTCGTCTTGTAAAAGACTTCCTCAGACTCAATAACAAATCCATTTACTCTGCTAATATTTCAGCAAACATCAACTCCATAATTAAGTAATTAATTGGCAATCAATTTAAATTCATTAAAAATTGCAATCAACATTAAAAGCAACATCTGAATTAAAAAAAAATGGCATAAGCAAATCTTTTGAAACTAACACATGCAATTAAATATAAACTATCCGAAAAATAATATTTTTACCCCAATTTGTAACTAACATATTTAAAGTTTCAAAAGTCTTCTTTTAAAGGTATACCTTAAAATTCTCTTTATCATTAAGTCCAGGGGGATAACTAGCATTTAATTTTAAAATCCAAGAATATTCCTTCCACTTTAGCTCATCTTTAGCTGTGAACTTATAGTTAAAATTAAGAACTTTGTCTAATAACATACATTTAGGACTTCTTAAGCAATTTATGTTTTTATAATGCCTACCCCATGCATTAGTAGTATATTTCTTCTGCACTGCATATAAATGTTCCCTAATTCTTTTATGCAGCTCCCTGGTAGTCATACCTACATAAAAAGAGGTACAAGATTCAGCTGCATCATATAAAATGACTAGCTAGATGTGTTGGACTACTGTTCCCCTTTTTTGTTTTTAATTTTTCCAAATGTTTAGCGTTTTTAATACCGTGACAGGAATGGACCCTCCCCCATGTATGCTGTGAATCAAACATGGACTCAAACTAAATGGAAAAAAGTGGAGCATGATAGTGTTTGGTAGAAAGGTTGCTCTCAGTTCATGTGTTAAGTGGTACTACTCTTCAGTCAAATAAGGTTATAAGTCCTGAGTACTGGCTTTGTCCCAGCTGAGTGGAGGACAGCCACTGACATCCCTTTACACAAAGGCGGAGCATCCACCGAGGCGGAGCATCCACCGATCCAGGAAATTCTAGACCTATCAGCCAAACTAGCCTGATCTGCAATGCCATGGAATGTATTAGCATGGCCTCAAGCTGAATACCAAAATTGCATCGTCATCCCCTTTGGGTGAGTGACGTCCCCACAAATCATCACATTAATAACGTCCTAAGCACTCAATCAGTCATGAGGCACTTTGGCACCCAGGTTGATAGCAACCTGACTTTTGACCACCATGTTGCTTCCATGGTATGGAAAGCCTTCTACATGGCCCACCTCGTAAGTAAGGGTATCTCATCCAGGGATAAGGAGGTCATAACATCCCTGTAGTCTCCCCTTGTAAGGCCCATTATTGAGTACAATGCACCTTTTGGCATGTACCTTGCAAAGCACATGCAGCAGCTGGAGAGACCACAGAGGTTCCTCACCAGGAGAGTCCAGTGCCTCAAACATCTACCATACACAGGCTAAAAGCCCTATCCCTCTACTCAGTTTCATACAGACTCCTCAGAGGTGACCTCTGGCATACAAGGTGATCATGTACCCCACCTTGATGAGACTGCTGCATATTCGCAAGTCAAACTCCACTCTAGTATTCCACATGCACGGCCTCAACCTGGTCTGTGACCTCAACAAGACTTGTTGGTGGGACAGATTTGTGTCCCAGAGGCTCCCTCATCTATGGAGTAGACTCCCTCTCCACATCAAGCAGAGAGCCTCTTTACCCCTTTTTAAGTGGAACCTGGATAACTGAATGGGAAACAGAAAATATACCCGTGGGATTCCACTCGTGTCCCTGCTGGACAGGGGCATTGGGTGCTGATTTGTCTAAACCTAGGTAAACTCTTGGCTAGGCTTATAAGGGCCTTGCAGCCAGTAGCCTAGTAACCTCCTATGATCCTATAAGAGGCTTTGGTACCTAATTTTAATACTTCTCTCTTTCAGTCGTCATGTTTCCACCACAGTCAGAAAATCTATCTGGCCCAGTTAATTTCCAAAGGAATATCTTCAAGATTCAAAGAAGTCCTCCCACCACTAAACTCATCCTTTATCAGACCCATTATTGAGTACAGTGCCCCCCTTTGGTATGTGCCGATACAAGCATATCACTCAACTGGAAAGGCCACAGTGATTTCTAACCAAGAAAATTAAAAGTTATAAATCCTTCAACTACCCTTATAGATTAGCACGACTATTACAATCAGTAGCTTGTAGTCCTATGGGATGACCTGTATCTTGCTTTTTGAGTCCTGTTTTATCCTCCTGATGTTCGTCGTCTCCCATTGCTGCAGTCCTGACAAATGGGTACTCCGCTGCCCACCATCGGCCCGAATACCAAAGGGCTAGATCTGGCGTCGGTCATGGGCGCCCGAGACTGACGTAGTGTCAGTACAAATGCGCATGACCGACGCCATAACCTCAGTCTTTCTTGCCGCATGGTCCTAAGCAGAATTTGCAAGTGCCGTTCGGCGTTCTGGAATTGTCGGTTTTCGAGTTTCAGACCAGAGACCAAGTTGGGCTAAGTACCCCATTGGGGACATTTTATTGTCTTTTTCTTGCCTCAGTGTTGACGGATGTCAGAAAAAGTTAATAACTGTATTTCTTGTGGGAAACAGATTCCTCATAGGGATTACCATTCACTCTGCATTCCTTGTTTAGGGCCTGAGCACGACGTTGTTGGGTGTCGCTTTTGTGCTACTTTTAATAAGCGTACTATTAAACGTCGGTTGGACTGTGCTAGGCTGGTGTTTGGTAAACGTTGTAATTACAACATGCCGTCGGATTCTCCGACGACTGGCTCTTCTAAGAAGCGCAAAGAAAAGTCTTTGCGGTCCAAACAGGATGAGGCGTCCACTCCGGACGTCGGTCCTGTAGAACCACTGGCTGCTTCAGTGGCTCTTTCTGACAGTGTACCAGAGTGTCAAGGGAGCCTTTGTTACTACAGGGAGTGGCTTCTCCTGTGTTAGGCCAGGGTGAGGGTGCTCCTCTGTTGTCTGTGGCTCCCTCCCCTCATAGGGTGGTTAAGCCTCCTCCTTCTCTAGGCAAAGGCCATTCTAAGTCTTAGTCTGCCCCTGGTGCTTTTCCCAGGGTCCAGCTCCTAGGAAGCACATGTTAAAGATGGCTGAAGATTTGATTACTTTAATTAGGGTTCCATGCCTCCCCCTGAGAAGAGGCCCAGGGTAGAGACAGAGTTGGAGGGTTTGGTTCAGTCTTCCAAAGAGTCAGATTCCTCTGTGGAAGACCTTCCGGATTTCCCTTCCTATTCTGATTCGGAGGCTGAGGATGCTTCTCCCTCTGCGTCCCCTCCAGAAGATTTTTCTTTCTCTGAAACTTTGCATTCCATGAGGGAACATTTCAAATGGGAAGGCCAGGATTATTCTGATTCTCGTAAAAGGCTAAGAGAATTCTTGTTTTTGCCTCAGCACAGGCCCTTGGCTATTCCCCCTGTACTGGATGTTGTTCAGGATGTATTTTCTGAGGCTGCCCTTAACCCAGATTCTCTGCCTCCTGCCCCTGTTAAACCAGATAGATACTACAGGGTTCCGGAAGCTCACAAGTACTTGTTTAAGAGCCCTAGGGCTGATCCAGAAACTATTTCTCAAGGCCCCAAAGGTGTTAAGGCTTCTGTGGTTAAGAATCCAGTTCCTCTGGACAAGGATGCTAGGGCCCTGGATAGGTGGGGTAAAACTGTATACCTCTTCTACTTTGGCTATGAGGGCTTTAAATTGTCAGTTTCATATGCTCAGGTATCAGAATTATTTGTTAAGTCAATTGAAATGTAAAGTGGATGCTTTAGCTGAAGGTATTGACTGTAAGGAGCTTCAGGATTTAGTGCATGCTTCAGACCAGGTTGGTAAGCATTCTTTGCAGTGTGGTTTTGATGCTTTACAAGCTTCTTCCAGGGTGGCTGCTACTAGTTCTGTTGTTCGCAGACATGCCTGGCTTAAAGATCAGTCCTTGTCAGAGCATGTTAAAGCTCGAATTATGGATGCTCCTTTGCAATCTGATGTTCTTTTTGGCCCTCCGGTGGAATTAGTTTTAAAAAAAATGGAGGAAAAAGCTAAGTCTATGCAGACAGTTAAGGAATTTTTACAGGTTCAGCCCCCTAAGTTCAATAGGAATTGGCCTGCTAAGGGATGGTCTTTTCCCTCTTGGATTTTCATTCTAGGGGCAGGTCGAGTGGTAGAGGTAGGGCTTCCTTCAGGGCCCTGTTACTTCTAGGTCTTTGAGTTCTTCTACCCCTTCTGCTGGGGAGGGCAGGGGTCAGTCCTTTCGGAAGCAGACCCAATGACCTGTGTCTTCAGCTGCCGGACTCTGCTTTGCTGGCAGCTCCTCTAGGCGGAAAACTGGGACTTTTCAAAAGGAATTGGCATTTGGTTACCCAAGACAAATGGGTGTTGGACATTATAACTCGAGGCTACAAATTTTATTTTCACACATTCCCGCCTTTCAAAGGTATGCCGGATGTGCCTCATCAGCAAAGACTGGAAGCACAGGCACAGATTTCTTCTCTGCTCCAGTTGGGAGCAATACAGGAAGTTCCTTCTGCGGAAAGGGGCACAGGGTTTTATTCCCGTCTTTTCTTAGTGCCAAAGAAGGGAAATACTTGGAGGCCCATTCTGGATTTATCCATTCTAAACACCTTTCTGGAAATTCAAATTCAAGATGTTAACACTGCAACAGCTGTTGCCTATGCTGGGCAGAGATCACTGGATGGTGACTTTGGATCTCAAGGAGGCCTATCTTCACATTCCTATCAGGCCCAGTTGCAGGAAATTCCTGAGGTTTCGGACTGGGAATTTGCATTATCAGTTCTCTGCATTGCCCTTTGGCTTATCTACTGCCCAGGGTATTCACAAAGTCCTGGCTCCAGTAATAGCTTTTCTCAGACTAAAAGGAATTCAGATTTATCCTTATCTGGACGATTGTTTGATACTGGCTCAAGGCAAGCACGAACTACTTGGACATCTGCAGTATGTGATGACAGTTTTCAGATGCCTAGGGTATTCTGTGAGCGAAATAAAGTCCAGTCTAGTACCCTCACAAGAGATGTGTTTTCTGGGTGTGAGACTGAATACAGCGACTCAGGTGGCATTTCTTACCCCGGACAAACAAAGAAATCTTCACCAATACTTCCTACAGCTATCAGTAATGTCCAGGCTGACTGCAAGGACAGTCCTTCAAGCCTTGGGGTTCATGGCATCTTGCATTCTAGTACTTCCCAATGCCAAACTGCATATGAGGAAGTTACAATGGTATCTCAAAAGCGTTTGGACTCAACACAGCCACGATTTGGACACTGTCATTCGGATTCTTCCTTGCATTCAGAAAGAATTTGTGTGGTGGGCTCAGGAATGTCACCTAAACATGGGACTCTCTGTGACCCAACCAGAGGCAAATCAGATATTAACGACAGACGCCTCGGAGTCAGCCTAGGGTGCTCATTTCAAAGGAAAATGGATTCAAGACCTTTGGCCCCCGGAGTTGCTTCACTTGCATATCAATATGAAGGAGATGCTAGCAGTTCAATTTGCCTTAAAAGCATTCAAGGATCTACTTCGACCGGGACTGGTGTTGATTCGAACGGACAACACAACTGTCGTGTGGTCCATCAACAAGCAGGGGGGAACGCATTCTTACCCTCTTTGCAGACAAGCAATGCTGTTATGGGAAACTGCTTTGAATCTGCACATCACTCTTCGAGCACAGTTTCTGCCAGGGGTACAGAATTCGTTAGCGGATGTTCTGAGCAGGCAAATGGTGGATCCTCACGAATGGAAGTTGGATCCTCGGGTGTTTCGTCAGTTGACCATGGCTTGGGGAACTCCAGATAAGATCTGTTCGCTTCTCCTCTGAATTTCCAACTACCTCTGTTTTGCACAAGGCTGTTTCATCCGAAAGCCTGGAAAATAGATGCACTATCCTTCAGTTGGAGCAACCTTCACGTGTATGCCTTTCCTCCTCTGCCTCTTCTTCCAAAAGTCCTGTTGAAAGTCAGGAGGGACAAACCGTGCATGATCCTTATAGCACCGGATTGGCCTCGTCAGCATTGGTACCCTCTGTTGAGGAGCTTAATTCACGGGGCCCCTTGGCCATTACCACGGATTCCTCACTTATTGTCTCAAAAAAACAATCATTTTCTCAATGTCAGGGTGCAATCCCTACACCTGACAGCCTGGCATTCAGTTTTAGAGAATGAGGGCCTTCAGCTCCCTCAACAAGTTTTGGATTTTCTTTTGGAAGCCAGGCGTCCTAGTACTCAAAGTTTATGCTGATAAATGGAAGAGATTTTTTCTTTGGAGTTCAGCTAAAGGCTTTGATGTCACATTGCCTGATTTGAGTTGTACATTGCAATATTTGACTATGTTATTGGACAAGGGTTTGTCTTTCTCTTCTGTTAAAGTGCATGCTGCAGCTATTTCTGCTCACTATGATGGTGACCCTCCTTTATTTTCACATCCATTGCATGAACAGTTTCTTAGAGGGGCAAAGAATATAAGACCCCCACGGAGGGCTCCTACTCCTACCTGGGATCTTAATTTTGTTTTGGAAAAGCTGACTCTGCCTCCTTTTGAACCTGCAGCTACGGCTGACTTGAAGTTGTTGTCTTGGAAGACTGCTTTTTTATTGGCTGTTACTTCTGCTAGAAGGGTATCTGAATTACAGGCTCTCATGGCAGTGGAACCTTTTCTGATTTTTCACCGGGACAGAGTTTCCTTGCGTACTAATCCTACTTTTCTGCCTAAAGTGATTTCTAATGTGGCATTGAACCAATCTATACATTTGCCTACTTTTTATGCTAACCCCCAAACTGAAGGGGAAAAAGTTTTGCATTCGTTGGATGTACATAGGCAGTTAAGATATTATTTGTTCAGAACCAAAGAGTTCAGAAGTTCTCAACAGTTATTTGTTTTGTTTGCTGTGACTTCACGTGGAAAAGCTGTCTCGAAACAAACTATTTCCAAGTGGATTGGCCATTGTATTGCTTTTTGTTATTCTCATCATGGAAAGGAGGTTCCACTTGGGATCAGGCCTCATTCTACTAGGGCTACGGCCACATCTACTGCTTTTTTAAGAGGGGTAGCTACTAAAGACATTCTAGAGGCAGCTACCTGGAGTTCTGTACATACCTTTACAAAGCATTATCATTTGCCTCTTTATTCTAGGTCTAGGGCTGGGTTTGCCACTGCAGTCTTACAGGGCATGTCTGCAGCTCCTCCGGCTATTTAGTTGACCAACCTCCCATTTTTCCGTTGCTCTGGGATTCTACCCATTTGTCAGGACTGCAGCAATGGGAGGCGAACATAGTACAGTTTTGTACCTACCATAAATGTAGATGTTCGAGGATCTCCATTGCTGCAGTCCAATCTCCCTCCTTCCCCTTTTTCTTTTTAGATTGGGGTTTTGGGTGGTGGTTTTTTTTTGCATTCTGCGGGCTGAGGCGAGAAAGACTGAGGTTATGGCGTCGGTCATGCGCATTTGTACTGATACTACGTCAGTCTCGGGCGCCCATGACCGACGCCAGATCTAGCCCTTTGGTATTCGGGCCAATGGTGGGCAGCGGAGTACCCATTTGTCAGGACTGCAGCAATGGAGATCCTCGAACATCTACATTTATGGTAGGTACAAAACTGTACTTTTCTTCGCAAAACCAGTGGTTCTACAAACACCTGCTCCAAGGTCCTAAATTACATTAACAAATAAACAAGACTTACTGGATTACTAATTAACATATTTCTAGTTTATGGAATAAATTTACCACTACAGGTCAAAGTACTATTTTTCTTCATTTAGGGATAGTCTTGATGACTAGATGGATAGCCACAAATTTACATCAGGGTTATGTACAGCCATGCTCAGTTTGGGTTATGAATGCTATTAAGTCCATGAAAAAGGTGGCAAGCAATTTTGTCTGTCTAAAGGTGTATGTGGTTAGGCTTCTTAATAGTTCCTATGAGTCAGATTACAGTTAAAGTTCATGTAATTAGTATTGCTTTAGGTTTTGATGTTTGCCAAGGGTGTTCTTTGCCGCACCTACAGTGTACCCAAAATTGCCTCTTTTGTAGTTCATATGGTGTCACACGTATTGATATCATTTTCAAGTGTGTTATAAAAAATATTTTTTTTTACTTATCCTATTGTTCCTACTTTTATTGGAATTATCTGGGTTTGTCAACCCATGTTTCTATAGGAACCGCTTGGTTATCCTGGTATTGTATGACTTGTATCTCAGTCGGTAGGATACTGTAATAGCTAGGTCTAGCAATTTCAGGGATTAATAATGATTTTGTTCCTTTTTTTCCTTTTAACTGCTATATCTGTTTTTCTTGCTTCTGCTTTCTTCTCTGTTAGTATTGGTTGGTCCCCTGTGTTAATCCCTCTGTTCGGAACTTTTTCATTTTCAGTAATTCTTGGTGGTTCTTTTCATTGCTTCACATATACCTGTATTGTGTAGTTTTTGCACAGCCACCAATGAAACAGTCCTGTTGCATTAGTGTCTGTATAATAAGACACAATAAGCCTAGAGTATATCACAATCAGCAATAAGATGTGCAACTGTTTTTAGTTTTGTAGTATAGAACCTGCATTTGTTTGTATCTGTCATTTTCTATAGACTTTGTAAACCAACCTGTACATAGTCCACTGTTTTGAGCTGCCATTATTAACCTTTCATTTTTTTCATTTAAATTCACCTTTCCTTAGCCATTTGAGCACAAAATCTTAATGTGATTTTTCTAGTTCTCTATACTTGTCCCTATCATTATGGGTTTTCCAATATTCCTCTCCTTTCCATATGATCACATTGTTTATATTCTATACTTTCTGAAATGCTTCTATTAATCATAATTTATTCAGAGCTTCCTTGTGCCTGGCTTGGACACCTGTGACTGCAAGACTTGGAATGCTTCTAAAACTGTCTGGACCTACAAAGCTGATACAAGTGTATTTTTTTTGCACTTGCTCTAACTGTTACAGCACAAACGTTTTAAATATCACTGAATTTATGTATTTGGTTGGCAATTCAACACTAAAAACTACATTGCTAATCAGTCTGCAGACCAGTGATCCTCTGTGGTGACCCCTAACTGGAGAAGGTGAAAGGCATTTTGTTGTTTTTCAGCCTGCACTTTAGAAACTTGGTATGCTTGTTACTGTACTGCTCTTAGGTTGTTTTTAACAGTATTCTGAAAAAGCCGTTCTGAGTCTGCCAAAATATTTTAAAGTTTTGCAAAGTTTTTGCTTGTTGTGAGCATTTCTCGTGTTTAGTAAACCTGTTTCCAAGGATTCCCGATATTGTTTCCAAGGATTCCCGATATTGCAGGAGTTCTTACTTCTCCTCTAAAGCATTTGTTACTGCTCTTGCTTAATGCCAGTTTGTTTTACAGTGGGGGGTTCTATTGCACTCTGGTGGGAGCCGAGAGCTAAATTCAACCCATCCAGGGTGAGAACTACTGGTCGATAGCTTATTGTGTTTTTAACTGATTGGCCTGAGGGTTTAGCTTTAGAAAAGTCTTTCATCCTGCTGGTATGAAAGGCTCATGGTTCCATGTGCTTGCATATAAGCAAACCTCTCAGGTTTAAAGTCCTGTGTAGGAAATGCTCTTTATAGTCTCCAACTGTTCGTAGCTGCTAGAAGAGGTGCCAGTTTGCATAGAAGGTGGTACCACTGCAGGTCATCTAATAGTTTAGTACTAAACAGTCTCACTTTGACCTTTTAAAGGGACTCTTATTTATTCCCATCCAGTAATTGTATTTCCTTGCCTTATATAGCATAGGCTAGATTCAGACCTGATGAATTTAGCCTGTTTGGTGTCACTGTGCTCTTCAGACATCTTATATTAAGAGGGCCACCTGCACCCTTGTGGCAGATGTGTGTAGCTTAGGACCCAACTGAGTTTGGGATTGCTGGAGAAAGGCTCAGTTTTGGGCTTTCCCATTGGTAATTGTGCTAAAACTGTTTAAATTTGCTTTAATATAAGCCTCGCATTTGTGCAGGTTTGCGCTCAATTTACCAGAGCTGCTCAAACTTTATCCAGAGGTCTGGAGTGCATCTGCACTGAAATCAAAGTTATCCACTGAACAAAAATTGAAAAATAAATATATTTTAAGCCAGCACTGCACTTTAACTGTATACACTGCACTTTTTAAACTGTATTTATGGCCCTGGGGCCCTTACAAGTCTAGCCAAAAGTTTATCCCCAAAAAAGAAACCTCCGTCAGCACCTGTTGCCCCTGTCAATGAGAGACAAAGGTGGAACTCCTGGGACAAATTTGTGGTTTCCCATCCACTCGTCAAGGTTGCGCTTGAAGAGGGTCAGCAAGGTACTCGGGCATGTATGGGAATTCTATTCCAGAGACAGGGGCAGCCTCTAGGAGACAAACCTGTCTCTTCAGCAGGTTTTGTTGATGCCGCATATTAGATTTAGGCCTAGCGAGTGGGTAATGTGCGAGGAGTTAGACGTATGGATATGGAGCATCTCTAGTAGGGCAGGGTCCGATATTGGTTTGTAGGCAAGACACAGATCACCTCTGAGCAATCTGTTTGAAATTGAGTAAAGTGATAATAATTTGAGCCTGTCCACATAAGACAGGTGTTGGAGGTCATGGATTCCCTTTGTGAGATATTTCTGTGGCCTTTCCAGTTGGTGCAGGTGTTTTGAGAGGTACATACCGAACGGGCTGTTGTACCTCAATTATAGGTCTAATGAGGAAGGAGTACAGAAAGGTAATAACCTCCTTTTTTTTCCTGGATGCAATCCCTTTACTTAGATGGACCAAGTAGAAGGCTTTTCTGACCACTGCTCCCCCATGATAGTCTGAATATGAGATTGTCAACCTAAGTACCCAGGTCTCTCACCACGGGTTGTGTACTTAGGAGGTTGCTTGGTATTGCAGAATGGTATGATGATATATATTTTTTTCCATTTAACTTAAGGCCATGACTTTGACACCAGTTATTTGTAGCTGTGAGACCCACTTGCAGTATGTTTAATGTCATTTGGGGAGTCTATGACCGCACCCAACTTACAGTCATCTGCAAACTTGGTCAGCCACAGGCCCTTAGTCCCCTTAGTCTTTGCCTGGACCTCTGAAAAGTAGATGGCAAATAGTAGGTATCCCAAGACAGATCCCTGCAGGCGACAGCTGAATGGGTTGGGCCAATGGGAAGGGGTGTGGCCGACTAGAAATTCATCCCTTTGTGCTACAAAGTCAGAACCCACTTACCTCCACTTGTGTCACCAGCAGTCTGCTTCGTGGCATTTTCTCTTTCCCATTGAGTAGATCTCTGCATGTTCCCTAGCATGGCACATTTTTCTGGTATTGTATTCATATTTTATTATTTAATCATAATTTAGTATTGAATCTGAGTTAGTGTAACTGTTAAACTATACAGAGTTAGTGTAACTGTTAAACTATACAGAAGTTTAGGTAAAGTGTAATGCATTGATGTTTGATTGAATTGTCAGTGTGAATGATAACACACAGATTTCTAATACCATATTAGTTCTTTTGTTTTGGATGTCGCTTTGTTTGCTTACATAACCCAGGCATATCAGTTTCACTGGTATTATTACCCCAAGTGTATCATTCATTGAGCTAACCACTTTCATGGGAATTTGTTTTGACCTGTACCAACATTCTATATCTTTTTGATAGGGCCACTTTCTTATCCATGTTTTATTTATACCCCAGCAAGGCAGAAAACTAAGCTATACTTGCACACCTTCATTCTTGATATGTCTTGGTGTTTAGCCATTGATAACGGTCTCCATTCAAGAATTTCCCATTCCATGTAAATCCCTGTTTATTTAATTTTTATTTTTGTTCCTTTATCACTGATACTTAGGCTGTATATACAGGCAGTGGAAGAGTGGTCAAGTCTGCCTGTTTCCACACGGACTCTGTATCCTTTCCTGTATTAAAGCATTTTGTCTGCATGTATTATGCGTCCAACTACATATCTGCTGTATTTCCCTCATGATTTCTTCTAGAAATTCTATTTTCTTCACGACGTCTTAGAGGATATGCTTATGTATTTCTATTGTGTCCCTCATCAGTATCTATACTAATCTCGCCGTTTGAGATCTGCAGTTTTATAACCACTTCATCAACCACCATCTCTACAAATTGCCTTCAATAAACATAAACCTCACCTATTTTTCACCAATTCTGGTATCAGTACCTTTAAGGAAGATGCCAGTATCTCTGCACGTATATTGGTATCCATATTTATTTGTGATACATCACCATTACACTGGATTTGGACTGTTTCATTAGTTTCTCTGGGGATGAATGACAGTCAGCCACGTTGGCTGGGAATGAGCTCCTGTGAGCATTTCTTGGAATGATACTAGGGCTTTTCTTTTTCAGTATCTTTATAAGTAACTGAGAAAGTGTTGTCCACCCATAACGTATAATCTCGCAGCAGTGCTGATGTTAAGAAGGTGAGGAAAGGTTGAAAATAGACTTAGTATTAAAGGAATGATCTGTAATATAGCAGTTTATATTTATTGCAAGGGAAGGTGCAAACTACTTCATCTATGAAGTTGAATTCCTTGAAAGGAGAAGGCAGTTGAAGCGGTGGTGGTGGTGTTGGGGGGAGGGTGTAAGTAACATCAGCATGAGGAAAAGGACCTCATGATGGTTGTAAAAGTAAGTAAGTGGTGTGACAAAGCAGGGAGGAGGACCAATGAATGACTGAGGCATACAGGGATAAGTATCGGCAATAAAAAACACAGACCTTAAAATTCCTTTTTACATAATTCTTCAGGTTGGAAAGTTCCCATTCTGAGTACTGGATGCAGGAATGGAAACCTCATGAGTACAGCAGAGTCAGCGGAGAGACAGCTCAGAGAGGGATGAAAATAATGCATTTGTCTGCACCAGAAACCATATAAATATGTTAACTCCTTTAAATATGCTAAAAATGTTATCACGGCTATAAAAGCTGCTAGGGGCAGTTGCAGGCCTAACACTTCATATTTCACCACCCAGTGTTGTTCACTTCTGCTCACAACAATCTCTTTCCACCTCTACCCTATTTCCCAGAATAACCATACCATACTTCCATCCACTAAATCAGCCCACAGTACCTCACATTGCCATCTCACCAGAATGTTGGCTTCCCTACCCTTAAATGTAAGCAAGTGCAACTTAAAAATTCTTATTCTTAAAACTTTTTTGTATCCTCCACTGACCTGCTATAATTTATTCAGTTCTTTCCTTTTCACTTGAAGTGCTCTACTCCTTCCTTTTTCCAATCCAACAGGACAGGTCAAACAAACAGTCAGCAAGTTGAAGGTGCACTGTTCAGTGTTCTGCTGTTCGAGCGAACTGCTGCTGCTGACTGGTTCTCGCTCTGTTTTTCCCAGCATGCAAAGTGTGGGAAGAGAGCGAGAGCCAGTCAGTAGCCATCCAGCTATCTACATCATGCACATGACTGCGGATGTGGCAGCCCGATCCCCTTCCACTTTACTGCGGGTACAAACCGCATAGACTTCTGGGCATCTGTACACCGATGCCTTTTCTTCTTAATCTGGACTGGTTTTACAGTAGTCTGGATTTACAGAAGAAACTTTTTTTTTTAACCTGGAACTCGCAGAGAATACATGCACTAGCAGTTCGAGTTCCGGGACTTAGCGAGTCAGTCGGACTCGCAGCTAAGCAGTCACTGCCAGCCATTATTAATTTAAAAATGCTAAATAGATTCATAGGTTCATACTAGGCTATCTGCCCTGGGGCATTTATAAGCCTAGCCCGATTGTGTTTGGCTTACGACAACCCTTGATTTGATCGAGTATACTGTGCCTTTTTTAAAGTTTAGTTTACTGTGCCTCTGTCTAATAGTGACACGGAAGTAATCCCTGGGACAAACCTACGATCCCCCATCCACTCATCAAGATTCTTCTTGAAGAGAGTCAGTGAGGTGCTCTGCCTAACATGAATTGGAATTCTATTCCAGAGCGAAGGGAGCCTCTGGGTTATGAATCTGTCCCTCCAGCATGTTCTATTTATTTCTGTGCTGAGGTTCAAGTCCCTCGAGCACGTGGCTCTAAGGGATTTAGATTTACTGAGGTGGAGCATGTCCATTAATTCTGGGTTGGACATAGTTTTATATGTCAGGCATATATCGCCTCGAAGTAGGCGGTATGCAACTGAGTAGAGCTGGAGTTTTTTTAACCAAGCAGCATATGGCATCTGTTTTGAGTCCCTTGATCCTCCTGGTGAGGTACTTTTTGGGGTCTTTCTAATTGCTGCAGGTGTCGGGTAAGGTACATCCCAAAGGGGGCATTGTATTCTATGATGGGCCTGATGAGGGATGAATAAAGGGGCACGATTGCCTCTCTTGATCTAGATGTGAATCCTTTCATGTTTCATGATGAGGTGGGCTATGTAGAAGGTCTTTCTAACCACTTTGGCAATGTGGTTGTCAAAGGAGAGATTGCTATCAACTTGGGTCCCCAGATCCCTAATTACTTTCTCTGTACTTAATGGGTTACCACCTAAGTGGCAATTTGTGGGCACATTGTTTTTGCCAAAGGGTATGACTATACACTTTTTGGCATTTAGCTTTAGACCATGGCTCTGGCACCAGTTATCCATCTCTGCGAGACCTTTTTGAAGGATGTTTGTGTCCGCTGGAGAGTCGATTATGGCGCCCAGTTTGCAGTCATCTGCGAACTTGGTGAGCCATAGTCCTCCCACATTGGCCTGTACCTCAGAAAAGTAAATACCAAACAAGAGAGGTCCTAGGACAGAACCTTGTGGGATGCCACTTGTGACAGGTTTCGAGTCTGACATGGCTCCAGCAACTCTGACTCTGTGGGTTCTGTCTTTGAGCCAGTTTGCGACCCATCTTGTGACATAGGGGTTTATATTTAGGCTGGATAGCTTATCTATGATGCCCAAGTGGGGTATTGTGTCAAATGCCTTTGCGAGGTCCAGATAGGCTGTGTGGACTACCTTCCCTTCATCTATGGCCTTGGTGACTGTTTCGAAGAAATCGACCAGGTTCAAAAGGCAGGATCTGCCCTTGATGAAGCCAAATTGGGTAGGATCTAGTGTCTATAGGTCCCCAATGTCTTTGTTTATGAGTTCCATGATGATCCTGTCCATAGCCTTGCAGACTAGGCTAGTCAGGCTTATGAGGCGATAGTTTCTAGGGTCCGCAGAGGCGCCACCTTTGTGGAGTGGGGCCACTGTTGCTGTACGCCATTCTTTGGGCACATATCCTGTAGTGAGGCTGAGATTGTACAGCAGTTTTACTTGAGGGATTAGTTCTTCTTGGAGTTCATGTAGGACGCAACCTGGGACGCCATGGAAGCAGTGTTTTTTGCTTTGGAGAGGGCGGCCTTCACCTGAGCATCAGAGATGTTTGGAGGCTGCACTCCGCCAGGATAGATACTTGCTCTTTTGGGGGTGGGGTGGAGAAGTTTGCACTGAACCTGTCTGCCAGGATATTGGCGATGTCTGTGGGTTCAGTGTATTTTTTGTCGTTTAGAATCGACTCAGAACAAGTCTGGGAGTTGCATCCCAGGTTCCTAACATAACTGAAAAAAGCCTTATGATTGTCTTTTGTCCTGTGCAATTTTTCTCTCGAAGCTGGCCTTGGAGGATTTTATGAGGGATCTTAATTTTTTGCTAGTACTGATCAGAGATGCCTTCCCTTTTAGGGATTTTGCACTATCATGTAGTAGCTTCCTCCTTCTGTTGTACAGTTTATTTATGGCTGGGGTCCACGAGACTGGATGCCTGCCTTTGGATGATTGGGTCTTGATTTTGTTTGCGATAACATGAGCCATGCATTCCTGGTGATGTCCGTAGAATGCGTTTATATAGGATTCTGCAGTTTGGGCCGTAGTTTCCACTGGCCCTGGGGCCTTGAAGGATTCCACTTCGGTTTTGAGAAGTGTGAAGTTTGCTTTTGAAAAGTTTTTCATTGTGGTTTTCTGGGCTGGGGGTGGGGTCGGGATGTGGATATCCAGTGAAATTAATTTATGGTCTGATCTTACCAATGAGGGATATACTTCTGGTATGGAGCATAGAGTCCCCATGTTGGTAATGATCAGGTCTAGTATGTTTTCCCCTCTTGTGGGAGTGGTGACTAGTTGTTCCATAGCATTTGAGTTTATAAATTCCAGGAACCTTTGAACTAAGGTGCTGGGGCTTGAGTAATGCTCCCAGTCTATGTTTGGGTAGTTGAAGTCACCCAATATAATGGTGTTTGAAGAGATCTTCATGTTCTCCAATGTTTTCAGGAAAGCCGAGTGGGATTCCTGACTTTGAGAGGGTGATCTGTAGGATGCTGTAAACTGAAAAGCAGTCTTGCCAACTGTCAGTTGCACATGGATGGTCTCCGATACTTCGTGCAACGCCACTAGCCTGGAGGTGTGGATATCCTTGATAAATATGGAAACTCCCCCTCCTTTTGTGGTTCGTTCCGGGTTTTGGGGCCGAAAAGCATGATATGAGGTATAACCTGGTAGTGCTGGGGTGCTCTCTGGAGCCTTGAACCAGGTTTCTGTCACTGCACAGATATCGATGTTCTCCATACTGAGGAGAGCTTCGAGTGCATGCATCTTGAAGTTAAGACTTCTGGCGTTTAGCAGCATTACCCTTAGTTTCTTGTTCCTTGTGCTGTCTATGGAGGTGGGTTTGACTTTTGAGCCTTGCCTAAAAAAGGCACTATGCAGGTGGCAAGAGCCTTTGCCAATATCCGAAAGCCCAGGGGTGACAGGTGCAAGCCGTCCCTAGCGAAGCAACGTGGCTTGTCAAGCATGTCATCCCAGGCTGACAGACACTGGATCCCCTTTGAATGACGCCAAAATTTTAGCCAATTGTTAAAATCAATCATTTTGTCTTTATACTGTGGCATCATTCTAGGTGAGGGTAAGATGCTGCTCAAGGTCAGGGTCATACCGGCCTGGGCTACATGATCAGAGAGCTCCTCTGTCTCTTCATGTAGTCGAGGGAGGTGCGTCTCGGGTCATTCACGCCAGCATGTACAATGACAGAGTCATATTTGTATTTGCTTTGGTGTGACCTGAGTGCTTGCGTTATGTGGTGGATCCTAGCGCCCGACAGGCAGCTCACTGTGACCTTCTCTTTATTCAGCCTGGTGAGCGGGACGTCAGTGTGTCTGACAATAGTCGCCTATTACAAGAGTATCAGGTGTGTTATTCAGCCTTAAGTGCTGTGACTGCTTGGCACACTGACTGTGTGCTATGTGTTGTACATGTTTTGTTTTGGGGTAGCGTTTGCTTGGATGTCTGTTTTGGAGGTCTCTGTTGCTTAGGTAGATTTTTATTTAGAGCCTCCGAGTATGTTTTTGTGTTTTTATGTGTTTGGTTTGCTGTTGTGGTGGGACTATGTGATACTGGAATTGTGTTGTGTGAGGTTAACTTCTCCTCCTGACTGGTTACACCAGTTTTGAGATGAGAGAGCTCAGCCTCCAGTTTGGCTATATGGTTGCATCTCTCACATATATTTGAACCTGTTTTGAGGAGGAGAGGGTTGTCCGTGTACATGAGACAGTTGTAACATTGCCTCAAAATTCCCAGATTCACCAGCTGGACTGGAGAGGAAACCATTGACTGACCTTTGGACATGCTAGAGTAATATAGGGAACTGAATTAAAATGGACCAATAGGGGACAAGTTAATCGTAGAGAGTATGAGAAAGTAGTGCTTACTTTCTTTCTTTTTACAGCTGGGGGGGGGGGGCTGCAGTCCGATAGGACCAGGGGCAGCAGCTCGTGCTATCTGTGAGCCAGTTGGCCACCCATCTGATGTGATAGGGATTAACACCAAGTTGTGTTCGCTTTTCAATGATGCCCGAGTGGGAGGTTGTCATAGGCTTTGGCCAGGTTAAGGTAAACTATATACACAGACTTTCCATCATCCCAGGGCCTTGGTGACTGTGTCAAAGAAGTCAACTAGGTTCAATAGGCAAGATCTCGCCCTGACTAATCCACATTGGGTGGGGTTGAGTGTTTGGAGATTGCCTATGTCCTTGTTTATGAGATCCATGATAATACACTCAATACACTCAATGGCTTTACAGATCAGACTTGTTAGGCTAATGGAGCGATAGTTTCTCGGGTCAGTAGTGGCATCACCTTTGTGCGAGGGGATGATGATGGCGGTTCTACACTCTGCTGGAATGAAGCCTATAATTTAGGCTGTGGTTGAATAGGATGCTCAGTGACGAAGCTAGTTTTTGCTAACACAGCCTGGGATATTGTCCAGTCCCATGGAAGCTGTGTTTTTTGCCTTGGATAAGGCCTTTAACACTTGATCAATGGAGATGTGAGGTGTGGGACAAGTATCAGTGATGTCGACTGGGCCTTTGCAGGGTGATAGGTTCAGCACAAACTTCACCCCCTTATCGGCTAGTAGGTTGGCTAAGTCATCAGGATCAGTGTAAGTGGTACCATTAAGTACTAATTGCCATGGAGGTTCCTAACATAACTGAAGAAGAACTTGTGGTTTCCCTTTGTTTCGCAGGCTAGTTTCAGCTTGTAATTGGCTTTGGAGTTTTTCACTAGTGATCTAATTTACTTGTTGAGGCAGAGGAGGGAGATTTTCCGATTTGGAATTTGTTCCTTTTTACCCTTGGACAGCAGTTTCTTCCTTTTGTTGTAAAGCCTGTTGATAGAGGATGTCCACCGGACAGGTTTGTGTTTCCTTGAGGAGCAGGTTTTAGTTTTGTTGGGTATGGAGTCCATGCAGTTGTACAGGTGCTTGTGTACTGTTCAGCATAGTTGTCTGCATCCTCTGAGGGGGTGGTGTGAAGCTGCTGATACCCTTAGGAGGGTGTGGTCAGCTTTTGAGAAGTTTTTTAGCCTGATTATGGCTGGGGAGGGGTTGGGTGGGGTAGAAACTTTGAATGAGACTGATGATCTGATCTCACCAGGGAAGAACATACTTTTGGGAGTACCAGGGAAGAACATACTTTTGGGAGTGGTGATAACTAAGTCCAGTATGTTATCGCCCCTTGTGGGGGATGAGACCAGCTGGTCTAGTACTAGTGCAGAATAGTTCATCCAATCTGTGGTGGGTAGGAAGAGTTGGTGTCCTGAGACATGGAGGGGGTCTATAACTGGCTATAACATGGATGGGTGTCTTGCTAACTGTCAGTTGCACCTGGAGTAATTCCAATGTGTCATGCTGGTAAACCACTCTGGAGGTGTGCCTGTCTTTAATGAAGATAGAGACTCCACCACCCTTGGTCTTCTTTGGGGGAGAGGTACTCGGCTAAAAGCCTACCAAAACACACACACACACACACACATGTGTCTCAACAAATAAGCCTGTACGCCCATATGCAAACCACATCAAATGTGTCATAGTCCATGTTGGAGTGAATGACTTGAGATGTCACCCAGGATAACCACAATATAAATAAATATGATTGACTTCAACAATTGGCTCAGCAAGTCCTTGCCTCCCCATAGTGCCTTCTTTAGGCAATCTCTCAAACTACTCCTTGCCCAATTTAACTATTGGGAGAGTTCTATACCACGTCATTGCTAACTATAGGGAGCACACACACCACTCCATTTTACTAGACTCCCTCATCATATCATACTGCACCTTAGCTATGGGAGATTTTGACCATCCTTTCGTAGTCTGAGGGACATAACACAAGCAAAAACACGCTCATGCAGAGATTCCTGGACTTTAACACATGCTCTGAAACAGTCTGCACCCCCCCACTAGGGGCTGTAATGTTCTGGACATAATACTCACCAATACTGGGGGGGGGGGGGTGGTCACTGGACTTACCTGTGCGCGATGCCCTCCCTGGTTGAGTTAGACCACAGATCAGTCTCGTTTGAAGTAACTACTTGAACTAACACCCTCACAGGAACAAAACTTGTAGAAGACTTTACCAAAGCTAATTACAGCATACTAAGCAATGCTATAAAAAGCTTCATACAACCAGCAATCGCAGACATCAATGATTGTTATGCAGAAGTGTATGCAAATGCCCTGTACAAACACTTAAGTGACTGCATCAACTCTGCTGTATCTTACCAGATCAAAACAAGGTCTTCTGTAAAAGCAAGCCACTGTAGTGGTCATCAAGTGTAAACAGATTGTATTAAAAGAGAAACTGTGTTGTTCAAAAGCAAGAAGGATACCTCTCTACAGAGGAGGAGTTCCCTCCTAACTCTAAACAAGAAAATCAGAAATCTTGTAAAGTCTTCAAAAGCAATTTGCATCCCTAGTCAAGGATAATCATATGGCATTCTTTAACTGCATCCGAAGTCTAAAAGGGAATGCCCGCTGAACTGGTTTAGATGGGATCACTAGTACTACACCGGAAGATATTGCCAACTTGCTAGTTGACATTAGTCAACATGACTACCAAAGCTAATTACAGCCTACTAAGCTCCACTAAGTGATTTTAGTTTCATAATTTGCTTTAGAAGACTTTACAAGATTTCTAATTTTCTTGTTTAGGATTTGGAGGGAACTCCTCTGCAGAGTGATATCCCTCTTGCTTTTGAACAACAGTTTCTTTCTCTTGTTATATAATCTGTTTATACTTAAGTCCACCATGGTGAAAGATCTGCAATATTCAGGCATGAGTGTTGAAGACAAGAGTGTGGCACTGTTAATAGCAGCAGTCTGCATTTAAAGTGGAACAGCCTTACAAGATTTCTGCAAATATATGGAGCTGAGTATATTTTTCTGTATTTTCTGTATTATAGAGCTAAATTGTTGCTTGTATATCTGTTGCCTTAGTGTTCTGCAAATGTACAGAGATCAGTATATATTTTTTGGGTTTTATAATCTGCACTCTGATTCCTCACATCTCTGAAACTTTTCCCCACCGCCCCCTCCCTGTTCTGGTAGTAGTTTAAATTTGGTGGCTTTTGCAGTGCCTGCCCCACTGTAGATTTGATCTAGGACACTCCCCCAGTCCCATCTCTTTACCGCATTCTACCTAATAAACCCTTTCTGCACTTCCTTTTAGTCCTTTTTAATTTAATTGCATTTTTTCAAACTGTGTGTGGCTAATATTGCTGCATACTCAAGTGTGCCAGCTTGCACTGCATGTGAATTGTTTTACTACTGTTTTTGCTACTTTTCTGAAAAAAAAAAATTGTAAGCCTGTTTCCTACCTTTCCTGTAATTAGTGTTCCAGATACAGATTTGCTGCATCCAGGACTATTTGTAAGCTTCTGAGCCCCCAAGCCTTTCTGTGTTGGAGGGAAGCCTTCTAGCTTATCAGTGGGAGTGGTAAGCACTAGGTAACCTGTCTACCACATAAGGAGTGGTTCTGGCCCAGAATTTGTAGTTATTGGCATTTTGGACGGTCTTTCATATCTCTCAACTTTCTGATTTGAAGGCCTGCATTTGCACTTGTTTCTGTCCTGTAACTCCTGGGCCCATCTCATTTGCTCACTCAAAAAAAAAAAAAAAAAAATCTGCTTTTACTGTATTTGTGTTTCTTCCTACTTTAGTTTTGCTTTTGCGTCATCTTAAAAGTACTCAAGTGCATTTATTACTGCTTGGTGTAACTCATTCTAAGCCTTTTAGTTTAAGCACTTGGGCTTCTGACCAGTTGTTTTACATTAGGAAGGTTTGTGGTCTGCACTGTGGTGGCAGGACAGGTAGCTTACATCCTTCTAAGTTTGGAACTGCTGATTGAGGGCTCAGTGTCTGTTATTCTAAAAGTGTATTAATTCTGGTTTAAGCACTTGGGCTTCAGGCCAGTTATTTTACATTAAGAAGGTTCGTGGTCTGCACTCTTGTGGGAGAAGAGGCTGGACTCTGCCCTTCTGAGCTGGGAATTTCTGGTTAAAGGCTTATAGTGCCTGCATATTTGAACTGCTTCTTACTGAAATTGGTACACCTTGTTTGCTGTAGCATAGACTAGATCCAGGCCTGCTGAATCTAGCTTTATTTGTATGCTGCTTGTTTGTTTGCTTGTTATTTCCCTGAAACGCTAATTCCACCTAAAACGCGGCTTTTCAGTGCTTCTGTGATCCCTAGTGATATCTGCATTGCCTACTGTACTTACTTCCTTGTTTCACTTGAAAGAAAGTTACTGTTTGTCGTTTTTGCATTTAAGTTACCTGAAAGACATTGCATTAAGTTACCTGGCACTTGCTCACTAAAGCAATTATGTAAGTCAGCACTAAAATATTAAAAGCACTACACCCACACAAACTCCCCTTGAGTACCTCGTTCCCCATTGGCCCTTTTTTTCAATTATAAAGGAATTCCCAATACTATTCTAGCATGTCCAAAGGTCAGCTGTCAATCTCCTCTCCAGTCCAGCTGGTGAATCTGGGAATATTGAGGCAATGTTACAACTGCCTCATGTACACAGACAACCCTCTCCTCCTCCCAACAAATTCCAACACATGTGAGAGATGCAACCATATAGCCATACTGGAGGCTAAGCTCTCTCAACTCAGTACTGGCGAAACCAGTCAGGAGGAGAAGGAAACCACACTCACTACAATTCCAGTCTCACATAGACCTACCACGACAGCAAACCAAACACATAAACACACAAAATATACTCGGAGGCTCTAAATAAAAATCTGCCTAAGCAGCAGAGACCTCCAAAGCAGACACCCAAGCAACCGCTACCCCAAAACAAAACACGTGCAACACACAGCTCACAAAGCCAGTGTGCCGAACAGTCACAGCCCTTAAGGCTAAACAACACACCTGATACACTTGTAATAGGTGACTCTATCGTCAGGCACACTGACGTGCCGCTCACCAGGCTGAACAAGGAGAAGGTCACGGTGAGTTGCCTGTCGGGCGCTAGAATCCGCCACATAACACAAGCACTCGGGTCACTCCAAGGCAAGTACAAATATGACTCGGTCATTGTCCATGCTGGTGTGAATGACCTGAGGCGTACCTCCCTGGACTACATGAAAAGAGACATAGTGGAGCTCTCTGAGCATGTAGCCCAGGCCGGTATGACCCTGACCTTGAGTAGCATGTTACCCTCACCAAGAATGATGCCACAATATGAAGACAAGATGATCAATTTCAACAATTGGCATAAGTATTGGTATCATTTAAAGGGGATCCAATGCCTGTCAGCCTGGGATGACATGCTTGACGAGCCTCGATGCTTCGCTAGGGAAAACTTGCACCTGTCGCCCCTGGGCTTTCGGATATTGGTAAAGGCTCTTGCTACCCCCATAGTGCCTTTTTTAGGCAAGGCTCAAAAGACAAACCCACCTCCATAGGTATCACAAGGGATAAGAAACTAAGAGTAATGCTACTCAATGCCAGAAGTCTAAACCTCAAGATGCACACACTTGAAACTCTCCTTAGCATGGAGAAAATCGATATCTGTGCAGTAACAGAAACCTGGTTCAAGGCTCCAGAGAGCACCCCAGCACTACCAGGTTATACCTCATACCATGCTTTTCGGCCCCAAAACTTGGACTGTACCACAAAAGGAGGGGGAGTATCAATATTCGTCAAAGATACCCACACCTCCAGGTTGGTGGCACAGCACGAAGCATCATAGACTATCCATGTGCAACTAACAGTGGGTAAAACTACCTTCCAGTTTATAGCCTGCTACAGACCACCCTCCCAAACCCAGGAACCCCACTCGGCCTTCCTGAGAACACTGGAAAATATGAAGGTCTCTCCAAACACCATTATATTGGGCGACTTCCACTACCCAAACATAGACTGGGAGCATTACTCTAGCTCCAACACCCTAGCCCAAAGGTTCCTAGAATTTATAAACTCAAATGCTATGGAACAACTTGTTACCACTCCCACAAGAGGGGAAAACATACTGGACCTGATCATCACCAACATGGGGACTCTATGCTCCAGACCAGAAGTGTATCCCTCACTGGTAAGATCAGATCATAAACTAATCTCACTGGATATTCACATCCCGACTCCACCCCCTGCCCTGAAAACCACAGTGAAAAACTTCTCTAAAGCAAATTTCACACTCCTCAAAACCGAGGTGGAATCCTTCAAAGCCCCCGGGCCTGTAGAAAATACGGCCCAGACCGCAGAATCCTTTATAAACGCATTCTATGAACACCTTCAGGAATGCATGGATCATGCAATCCCAAATAAAACCAAGACCCAATCCTCCAAAGGCAGACGTCCTGTCTGGTGGACCCCAGCCATAAACAAACTATACAATAGAAGGAGGAAGCTACTACATGATAGAACAAAATCCCAAAAAGGGAAGGCATCTCTGATCAGTATTAGCAAAAAACTCCGGGCACTCATAAAATCGTCTAAGGCCAGCTTCGAGAGAAAAATTGCACAGGACACTAAGGATAATCACAAGGCTTTCTTTATGTTGGGAACCTGGGTGGGAATTCCCAGATATGCTCAGAATTAGTCCAAAATGACAAAAAATACACCAAACCCACAGACATTGCCAACATCCTAGCTGACAGGTTCAGCGCAAACTTCTCCCCCCCTCCCCACCAAAAGGGCAAATATTTATCCCAGCAGAATGCTGCCTCCCTGACCTCTCAGATGCTCAGGTAAGAGCTGCCCTCTCCAAAGCAAAAAAACACAGCATCAATGGGACCAGACGGTGTCCCGGGCTGCATCCTACATGAACTCCAAGAAGAGCTAAACCCAAACATAAAACTACTGTTCAGTCTTAGCCTTACTACAGGATATGTACCCAAAGAGTGGCGTACAGCAACAGTGGTCCCTCTCCACAAAGGTGGTGCCTCAACGGATCCTGGAAACTATCGCCCCATAAGCCTGACTAGCTTAGTCTGCAAAGCCATGGAAAGGATCATCATGGACCTCATAAATAAAGATATTGGGGACCTACAGACACTGGATCCTACCCAGTTCAGCTTTAAGGGCAGATCCTGCCTCTTAAACCTGGTTGATTTCTTTGAAACAGTTACCAAGGCCATTGACATGGGGAAGGTGGTCCACACAGCCTACCTGGACCTCGCAAAAGCCTTAGATACAATACCCCACTCGGGCATTATAGATAAGCTCACCAGCTTAAATATAAACCCCTATGTCACTAGATGGGTTGCAAACTGGCTCAAGGATAGAACCCACATGGTTAGAATTGCTGGAGCCATGTCAGACTCCAAACCAGTTACAAGTGGCGTCCCACAAGGCTCAGTCATGGGACCTCTCTTGTTCGGTATATATTTCTCAGAGGTACAGGCCAACACGGAAGGACTGTGGCTGACTTAGTTTGCAGATGACTGCAAACTGGGCGCCATAATCGACTCTCCAGCCGACACAAGCATCCTCCAAGAGGGCCTCATAGAAACAGACAACTGGTGCCAGAGCCATGGCCTCAAGCTAAACGCCAAAAAGTGTATAGTCATCCCCTTTGGCAAAAATAAAGTGCCCACAAATTACCACATAGGTGGTAATCCATTAAGTACAGAAGAAGTAATTAGGGACCTGGGGACCCAAGTTGATAGCAATCTCTCATTTGACAACCACATGGCCAAAGTGGTTAGAAAAAAATTTTATATAGCCCACCTAATCATGAAGGGATTCACATCTAGATCAGGGGAGGTCATCGTGCCTCTTTACTCATCCCTCATCAGGCCCATAATTGAGTACAATGCTCCTTTCGGGATGTACCTTACCAGATACCTGCAGCAACTGGAAAGACCCCAAAAGTACCTCACCAAGAGGATCATAGGGCTCAAACAGATGCCATATGCTGCCCGGTTAAAGAAACTCCAGCTCTACTCGGTGGCATACCGCCTGCTCAGAGGCGATCTGTGCCTGATGTATAAAGCCATGTCCAACCCAGAAATAATGGACATGCTGCACCTCAGAAAATCCAAATCCCATCGAGCTACGCGCTCGAGGGACTTTAACCTCAGCACTGAAATAAATAGGACATGCTGGAGGGACAGATTCATAACCCAGAGGCTCCCTTCACTCTGGAATAAAATCCCAGTCCAGGTTAGGCAGAGTCCCTCATTGACTCTCTTCAAGAGGAATCTTGATGAGTGGATGGGAGATCGTAGGTTTACCCCGGGTATCACTTCTGTGTCACTGTTAGACAGAGGCACAGTATACTAACCTCGAAAAAGGGCATAGCAAAATTAATTTAAAATGGGTGGCAAAAGCCAAACACACTCTGGCTAGGCTTATAAATGCCCTAGGGCAGATAGCCTAGTATGAACCTATGAGAGAGATGGTGACGGTTAACATGATACCCCAACCCCATGTAGAAAAAAATGGGGGAAAAAGGGGCTGATGATGAGTAGCTGACAGATTCAGCACAAACTTCACCCCCAGTCTCCACCTACCCTATCCCAAAGCTTGTGATACCAGCCTTCTGCCTAGTATAGCTAGAGAACAGGTCATCTCTGTACTCACCAAGGCCAAAAACACAGCCTTAATGGGACTAGATAATGTTCTGCATTGTTTACTAAGCAATCTAAAAATGAGACCTAGTGGACTCACTTGGTGTTCTGTTTAACCATAACTTGAAAACTGGCTATGTTCCTGCAGAATGGAGAACAGCAACGGTAATCCTCTTGCACAAAGGGGGGCCATCAACTGACCCTGGGAACTGCAGACCCATAAGTCTAACAAGCCTCCTCTCCAAGACCATGGAAAGAATTACTATGGACCTTATCAAGAAGGACATGGGAGACCTCAAACTCTGGACCCAGTCCAGTTTGGCTTAATTAAGCTTTAGAGTAGTCAGGAGAAGCTTTAGAGAAGTCAGGAAAGATGACTTCAGAAAACTTATGTACCTGAACATGAAGCGCAGTGCTTGGGACTAAATTTGTGTTGTATTCTAGAAATGTTTTGAGGTTATTAAACGATCCAGAAGTTTGCAGTAGATATTTTTTTCAGAATTATTGAATGTGGTTACATCATAATTGGCTAGTAATTTTGTGCCAACTTTTGAAACCACACTTGTCGAGATACAATAATTACCCTTTTCCTGTTTGTTGTGCATATGTATTGGTTAACTGGGGTAATGGAATAATCATCCAGTATGGAGCTGTTTTATCTACAGGCTGGTGATTACAGAAGAATAAGTAGAGAAGTTCATAAATTTGAGATTTATTAATTTGTTTATTTACATATTATTTATTAACTGTTGGCTCCAGTGGACTCTGCCTGTTTGCAAGTTGGACTGGGGAGAAGAGTTTCCAGAAACATGTATTAAAATAAGAACACTTTTTTAACAACTGGATTATAAGGTAAACTGTGGCCCTGTCAAACCCAGAGTTGTTGGACATGCTACACTTAAAGAAATCCCAATCCCTCCGAGCCACAGACTCCAGGGATCTTAACCTTGTCATCACGATGAATAGAACATGCTGGAGGGATAGGTTCCTGACCCAGAGACTCCCCGTACTCTGGAATAAGCTGCTCATACATGTCAGGCAGAGCGCCTTAATGGCCCTCTTCAAGAGGAACCTTGATGATTGGATGGGAGATGGGAAATTCACCCCGGGGATCACATCAGTAGCCCTGCTAGACAGGGGTCCAGGAAAGTAAATATTTGTGGGAAGCAATAGCCAGGGAATCCGTATGGCTAGGCTTGTGTAGGCCGTAGGGCCAATAGCCTAGTACTTGCCTATGAACCTATGTGACACAAACCTCTCTGTTAGATCAGTAGGAGAGAGTTACAGGAGGAGAAATACGTGCCTAAATCTTTAGAAATTCCAGCAGTAGAGTGCCAAATGTTAGTGTTTGAAGACCTCCTTAGGAGAGACCGTGTATACAGCAGACGGAGGTGCATTGAAGTATTAGGGTGAGGTAAAGGTGTCATTTGGAGTATTTAGCTTATGTAGAATATAGTCCATGAAAGTGGCTGGCAAGATGTTCAGCTATTGGCGGTCTCATCTTGTGGGAGAAAGGTATCTCCATACCAGAGTTTTCTGAAGGAGGGGGGTTGTAATTTATTACTTTTGTGGAGAGAAATAGCAATACCATAAAAAACATCAGATTTGGGTTTTCTTTTTTTGGTAGACAGCCCATAGATCTGTACTAATACATTTATTTATAATTTCTACTATACATTTATTTTATAATTTCTGCTTTGATCTGTGACAGAATTATGGACTGCATGCTCCTTTTGCAAAGTTGAGCAGCTTCATTTAGGATTAGTAGGAAAGTTGAGTTAAAGAAGCTGACGGTTTCATCTACTGGGAAGTTATTAAATGGGGACCAGTCATTTGCAGTAATGTCGAAGTGAAGGTGCTTGAAAAAATATTCCTTTCATTAAATAAGGGCAGACAGGAAACTTCATCACTGCCATGCAGTAAGGCAGGCTGAGTCCCAATTTAATCAAAAGCTTACTCTTCAAACAGTTCTTCAGACCCCTCAGGTGTTTATCTTGTGATCTCTCAGTAAATATCCCACTCCTCATTTGTATACACTATAAACTATAGACCAATAGCTTGCCTTCCAACGATGTATAAACTGTACAGTGGAATTGATGCCGACGGAGTTTATAGTCCTTTTAGAAGAAAACTCAGTCACGACAATAAAACAAAAGGGTAACTAAAGGGAGTCCTATAGAACAAAGGATCATTTGTTGTTAAATAGTCATAACAGAGAACTGTAAAAAGGGGAAGAATCTATGTATGGCGTGGATAATTACAAAAAAGCATTTGACAGTATCCCACATTTGTGGATAAAGAAACACGTAGATGTACAAATAGGTTCATAGGTTCATAGGTTTATACTAGGCTATCTGCCCTAAGGCATTTATAAGCCTAGCCCAAATATTTGTAGCTTACGCCACCCCTTATATGAAAAAATACTGTGCCCATTAGTTTGTTGTGCCTCTGTCCAGCAGTGACACAGAGATGATTCCCGGGGTAAACCTACAATCTCCCATCCACAGGTCAAGATTTCTCTTGAACAGAGCCAGCGAGGTGCTCTGCCTCACATGGACCAGGATTTTATTCCACAGCATAGGGAGTCTCTGAGTGATAAATCTATCCCTCCAGCATGTCCTATTTATGTCCGTGCTAAGGTTTAAGTCGCTTGCTCTAGTGGTTTTGGTGGATTTGGATTTTTTGAGGTGGAGCATGTCCATTAATTCCGGGTTGGACATGGCCTTGTATGTCAGGCACATGTCACCTCTGAGCAGACGGTATGCGACTGAATAGAGCTTGAGTTTCTTCAATCTGGCAGCATATGACAGATTTTGGAGTCCCTTTATCCTTTTGGTGAGGAACTTTTGGGGTCTCTCCAATTGCTGCAGATGTCGGGTGAGATACATCCCGAATGGGGCATTGTACTCGATCATTGGTCTGATTAAGTGAAGAGTACAGGGGAACAATGACCTCACTAGATCTGGATGTGAATCCCTTCATGATCAGGTGGGCAATGTAGAAGGTCTTTCTAACCACTTTAGCAAGTGGTTAAAAGAAAGACCACTGTCAACCTGGGTCCCCAGGTCCCTGATAACCTCTTCTGTGCTTAGTGGATTGCCACCTATATGGTAGCTTGGGGTTACCTTGTTTTTCCTGAAGGGTATGACTATACACTTTTTGCATTTAACTTCAGGCCATGGCTCTGGCACCAGCTATCTGTTTCCGTGAGTCCCTTCTGAAGGATATCCGTGTCCGATGCACTTTCCACTATGGCGCCCAGTTTGCAGTCGCCTGCAAACTTTGTCAGCCAAAGTCCTCCCATGTTGGCCTGTACTTCTGAGAAGTAGATGCCGAACAATAGGGGGCCAAGGACCGAGCCCTGTGGGACACCACTTGTGACCGGCTTGGAGTCTGACATAGCGCCAGCAACTCTAACCCTGTGGGTTCTGTCCTTAAGCCAGTTTGCAACCCATCTTGTGACATATGGGTTTACATTTAAGCTGGTAAGTTTTTCTACAATACCTGAGTGGGGTATTGTGTCGAAAGCCTTTGCAAGGTCAAGGTAGGCTGTATGGACTGCCTTTCCTTCATCAATGGCCTTGGTGACTGTTTGAAGAAGTCGACCAAGTTCAAAAGGCATGATCTTCCCTTGACGAAGCCAAACTGGGTCGGGTCCAATGTCTGCAAGTCCCGTATATCTTTGTTTATGAGCTCCATTATGATCCTCTCCATAGCTTTGCAGACTAGACTTGTTAAGCTTATGGGGCTGTAATTACCAGGGTCCGTAGAGGCACCGCCTTTGTGGAGTGGGACCACAGTTGCCGTACGCCACTCCTTGGGCACGTATCCTGTGGTAAGGCTGAGATTAAACAGCTTCCTTATGTGCGGGTTTAATTCCTCGTTTAGCTCGTGTAGCACACAGCCGGGGACACCATCCGGTCCCATTGATGCTGTGTTTTTAGCTTTAGAGAGAGCAGCTTTCACCTGCGCATTTGAGATGTCTGGGAGGCTACACTCCGCTGGGATAGTTATCTCTCCTTTGGGGGGGGGGGGTGAAGTTTGCACTGAACCTGTCTGCCAGTATGTTGGCAATGTCTGTGGGTTCAGTGATTTTTTTGTATCATTTTGGACTAATTCTGAGCATATCTGGGAGTTTCCACCCAGGTTCCTAACATAGCTGAAAAAGGCCTTATGATTGTCCTTTGAATCCATGGCAGTTTTTCTCTCAAAATTGGCCTTAGTTGATTTTATGAGTGCTCATATTTTTTTACTAATAATGATCAGGGGTGACTTCCCTTTTATGGATTTTGTTCTATCATGTAATAGCTTTCTCCTCTTATTGTAAAGTTTGTTAATGGCTGGGGTCCACCAGACTGGACGTTTGCCCTTTTTGGAAAGAGTCTTGGTTTTATTTGGGATTGCCTGATCCATGCAGTCCTGGAGGTGTTCATAGAAGGCATTTGTAAGGGCTTCCAGCTTGGGTTGTGGTTTCCACTGGCTCAGGGGCCTTGAAGGATACCACACCAGTCTTGAGTAGTGTGAAGTTTGCTTTAGAGAAGTTCTTCACTGTGGTCTTTTGTTTGGGGTGGGGCGGGATGTGGATTTCCAGTGAGATTAGTTTATGATCAGATCTCACCAATGAGGGATATACTTCGGTGTGGAGCATTTTGTCCCCATGTTTGTGATAATGAGATCTGGTATATTTTCTCCTCTTGTGGGAACAGTGACTAGCTGTTCCATGACATTTGAATTTATGAACTCCAGGAACCGTTGGGCTAGAAAGTTAGGGCTTGAGTAATGTTCCCAGTCTATATTCGGGTAGTTGAAGTCACCCAATATGATGGTGTTTGGAGATACATTTATACCCTCCAGTGTCTTCAGGAAGGCTGTGTGGGGTTCCTGAGTTTGAGAGGGTGGCCTGTAGCATGCTACAATTTGTAGAGCAGTTTTGCCTATGGTTAGTTGCACCTGGATGGTTTCCAAAGCTTGTGCGTTGCCACCAACCTGGAGGTGTGGGTATCCTTTATGAATATGGATACACCCCTCCTTTTGTGGTGTGGTCCGGGTTTTGGGGCCGGAACGCATGATATGAGGTAAAACCTAATAATGCCGGGGTGCTCTCAGGAGCCTTGAACCAGGTTTCAGTTACAGCACAGACATCAATGTTCTCCATACTGAGAAGGGCCTCGAGTGCGTGCATTTTGAGATTTAGACTTCTGGCATTGAGCAGCATTACCCTCAGTTTCTTCCCATTTTTGTTTTCTAGGGTGGTAGGTTTAGAATTTGAGCCTTGCCTAAAACAGGCACTATGGGGGTGGCAAGAGCCTTAGCCAATATCCGGAATCCCAAGGGTGACAGGTGCAAGCCGTCCCTCGCGAAGCAGCGTGGCTTGTCAAGCATGTCATCCCAGGCAGACAGACACTGGATCCCCTTTGAATGACACCAGACATTAAGCCAATTGTTAAAACTGATCATCTTGTCTCTATATTGTGGCATCATTCTTGGTGAAGGAAGGATACTGCTCAGGGTCAGGGTCATACCTGCCTGGGCTACATAATCGGAGAGCTCCTCTATGTCTCTTTTCATGTAGTCCAGGGAGGTACGTCTCAGGTCGCTCACACCAGCATGGACAATGACTGTGTCATATTTGTACTTGCCGTGGAGTGACCAGTGCTTGTGTTATGTGGCAGATTCTAGCGCCGATAGGCAGCTTACTGTGACCCTCTCCTTGTTCAGCCTGGTGAGTGGGACGTCAGTGTGTCTGACTATGGAGTCACCTATGACAAGTATGTTTGGTGTTGTATTTGGCCTTAAGGGCTGTGACTGCTTTGCACACTGCTTTTGTGGTTTATGTGTTGCTTGTGGGGTGTCTTGAGGTAGCAGTTGTTTGGGTGTCTGCTTTGGAGGCCTCTGCTGTTTAGGTAAATTTTGCTCAGAGCCTCCGAGTATGTCTTTGTGTGTTTATGTGTTTGATTCAGTGGTGTGGTAGCATTATGTGAGGCTGGTTTTGTGGTGTGTGTAGTTGCCTTCTCCTCCTGTCTGGTCTTGCCAGTCCTGAGTTGAGAGAGCTCAGCCTCCAGTTTGGCTAAATAGCTGCATCTCTCGCAAGTATTTGTGTTATGTGGGAGGAGGAGAGGGTTGTCTGTGTACATGAGGCAGTTATAACATTGCCTCAAGATTCCCAGATTCACCAGCTGGACCGGAGAGGAGATTGACAACTGACCTTTGGACATGCTAGAATAATATTGGGAATTCCTTAATAATTGAAAACAAGGGCCAGTGGGGAGTGAGGGTGTAGTGCTTTTAATTTTTAGTGCTGACTTTTATATAATTGCTTTAGTGAGCAAGTGCCAGGTAACTTGAGTGCAATGTGTTACAAGTAACTAAATGCAAAAACGACAAACAGTAACTTTCTTTCAAGTGAAACAAGGAAATAAGTACAGTAAGCAATGCAGATATCACTAGTGATCCACAGAAGCGCTGAGAAGCCGCGTATTAGGTGGAATTAGCTTCCAGGGAAATAACAAGCAAACAAACAACAAGCATATAAACAAAGCTAGATTCAGCAGGCCTGGATCTAGTCTATGCTAGAGCAAAAAAGGTGTACCAATTTCAGTAAGACACAGTTCAAATATTCAGGCACTATAAACCTTTAACCAGAAATTCCCAGCTCAGAAGGGCAGAGTCCAGCCTCATCTCCCACAAGAGTGCAGACCACAAACCTTCTTAATGTAAAATAACTGGCCTGAAGCCCAAGTGCCTAAACCAGAACTAATACACACTGCACCTTATATTGATCAATTACATTATAGTTACCATAAAACAGTGATAAATCCCTTTGCAGCTGAGCTATGATGGAGAACAAATTTATTATCCGAGGGATAAAATTCAAAGGGGGATATTCCAGGGTGACTGTCACCATTGCTCTTTTTTCTTAACCCATTAATCTGTCTATTTTATAGATTATGTCATGGTCATAATTTGTTTTCCAGAAAACAACAAAAGTGTAAAGACTTCTCATTGTCTTTTTATGGGTGATTTATAACTGTATAGTTCATCAGAGGAGGAGCTGAAAGCGCAGTCAGATGATGTAAGAATGTCATTTGGTCTTGATAAATGTGCAGAAGTAACATTTAAAGCAGGAAAGCTGCAGCACAAGGGAAACATCAGTCTGGGACAGGACTGTGATATAAAGAACTTTAGCAGGAGGGAGTGTATAAATATTTGGGAAATGATGAATGATCAGAAATAAAACCAGAACAAATGCAGAAAAAACTCGGTAAGGAACATTTTAGAAGAGTAAAATTTTAATAGTGAAAACAGCTCTGAAATCTAAGAACAAAGTCCAAGCTATAAACCAATTTGTTCTTCCTGTTCTAACTTGTAGTTTTGGGGTGATTGGCTCCAAAAGTATTGGATCAGTTGGACGGGAAAACAAGAAAAATGCTTCATGCTTATTAAATGATGCATTAAAAAATCAGTGTATACCAAGGTTATTTATTTCTGAAGGCAGTATGGGCCTCCTTGAAAATGATTACATCTATAGAGCTGCAGTTGTAGGACTTCATACATATCTGCTGACCTTATCAGATCCAAACATAGTGAAGGTTTTGAAGCTAACATGTCTTAAGATGAATTAAAAGGTTATGTAATAATCCAATAAGAATGGAACATGAATTTAGGGAAAGTTTCAATAAATTTAGTTGTAGAGGATATAATATGGAGAATTTAAGAGTTAGTTTGAATAAAGTTAAGAAAAATGTAAAATATGGTGGAAGTAAGAGTGGAAGGAAGGAGAGTGACAGTATTTATTTTGTTTCTACTTATTCAGTATTGTCTAAAAAAATTGTGGAACAAGTAAAAAGTTGTGATGTAGTAAAAAGAGAAGTGGATTTTTTGAGTAATAAAAAATTGAGTTTCTCTTATAGAAGGGCAGGAGTATTAAAGATTTTATAGTTCACAGTAGATTTAGTATGCCAAAAATACAAATTGTTAAGTCAGTAGAACAATTGGGGACGGTGGCTTGTGGTAAATGTAGTATTTGCAAATATGTAGTCAAAGATTTTGATAAAATTAATGGTGTTCCATTCTTAACGAATGGAACATTTAATTTGTAAAACAGTGGGAGTTGTATATGGCATGAAATGTCTTTGTAATAAATTGTATGTAGGGGAAACAAAGAACATTTGCTTGTAGAATTAAAGAGCATGTTAGAGAGATTAAAAATAATAAACAAACTAGTCCCATAGCACTGCACTTTAATAAATATCATAATGGTAACCCTGAGGGATTGGTAGTAACTGTTTTAGAAAGTGTAATGAGAAGGGAGTATTTGAGTGAACAACAAATTAAGCATATATTACGAAAAAAAGAAACATGTTTGATTTTAAAATATAATACATTAAACCCTATTGGGTTAAATTATAATTGTTCATGGAAAAGTTTATTGTAATTAAATTATTGTAGTTGTTTTAGTTAATATTTTATGCATAGTGTAGAAATTGTGGATATTGTCCCTTTATGTATTAATTGATTGATTGTGTGGGTGTGTTGTATCTGTGTATAAAAGTGAGTATGTATGAATTAGAAATTTCTTACTCTGTTAAACGCAAGTTTGCCGAGGCGCTAGAGAATTTATCTGTATTTCATGCCGACAAAAGTTGCTGTAAATAGTTTTTTAAAATAAATTTTTGCATCACTGGTAACTGGATATATTTTTTTGTGGTGAAGAAGAACATATTTTGTGCATCCTTATTGTGGTTTTACAATGTCTTAAGATGACTTCCCTGCTTAGTTTAGCAGAAGTATATTGGTGGAAACCAAACCAGAAGTAGACAAAAATCAGGCAGCAAGCAACTGAATGTGCCAAAAAAAAAACATAAAGAATACAAGGAGAATGATCAGATGAGAAGGCAAGAAGAGTGGAAAAGGCATAAAATTATAGTTGCAAATACAGAAAACTCCTAGAACAACCTCATTTCGATCAGGATATAAAGCAGGGATGGTTAAGGAGAGGTGAATTTTCGGTTAATATTGGTGGTCCAAGATAGTGGCCTACATAAGCATTGGTTTACAAAGTCCATTGTGAATGTGGGAGAAACAGACAAATTCAGGTTCTGTAAAACAGAACTGGAAATAGTAGCACATCTTGTTGCTAGGTGTGATACACTAATAGCAGAGGGCCTGTATATTGAAAGGCATAATGATGTGACAAGACTGCATTGGGGATTGTGCAAACATTACATGTTGAAGTAAGTGAGAAGTATTGGAAACGAGCCACAAGCTTTATAGAGAATGATGAAGTTTATATCATGTGGGATCACTCATTACCAACAGTTCAAAAAGTAGATGAGATAAAATCAGATATAGTAGTCCATGAAAAGAAGACAAATGTAGCATTGATAACTAATTGCTGCACCCAGTGATTTATAGTGTCTTGTGTACAGAAAGAGACAGTCATACAATACCAGGATTTTGCCTGAATAAAAAAGGGCAATGTGGAATAAGGATACCCAGACATCTCTACTAATAGTAAGAGTAACTGGTCTTATAAAACTGCTGATACATGTAACTCCATATGAATTGCAGGAGGAGTCCATTCATTCTGGGCATATTGCGATTGCTGCGAAGAGCACTTTTGGTTAACATCAAAGACCGAACCAATACTAATTTTACAAACTTTAATCGCACTTTGAGTTTAGGAACGGGGCCTATTCACGTCATGGTAGTAGAAACCCAAAAGACCTGGAGAAATCTGGCAAACCCAAATAGGGATTTCTGTTATCTAGGCCCTTTCACGTAGAGCTCTCTTCCTAACACACTTCAACCCCCCTCATTTTTATCCTTCACCAAACCTCTTTAAATTGCAGCTGTAGAAGCAAAGTGAATGCAGACTGATTTATTACGTAGCAAGCTAAACTTATCTGCTTAGAATAACCCTGGAGGATATGCATACTGTGGAGAATTACTGTAAGTTTTCTATTTTATATGTTTGTGTTAAATTTTACCCGTTACTGGCTTCTTGCACATTGGCCTGCTACACTGTATTTAGTGCAGCTTCGTGATCATAATTAACCCTGTTTTTCCCCATTTTCTCTGGGGTCAGGGTGCTGTCAGCTGTTACCATCTCTCTGGATTCAGTGCAATTCTCCTACCTCCTTCAACAGTCATACCTGACTGATGGCTGCAGGTCTTCTCTGTCACAATGTAGCCACCTCTTTGCAGGAAGCCATTGTTTCCTCATGCCACCTTCCTGTCTGTCACAAATCGTCTTTACTAGATTGTTGTCTTCTTTTATGCACGTATGGCCAAACCACGGTAATCTGTTCTTAGACCTTCTCTGCTATTGAAGCTACTTTAGCTTCTGCTCTGTCCTTATTTCTTCATCTATCCCACAGTGCGCATCCTACAGCCTGTCTCTGGCACTTCATCTCCCTCACCTCTGGCTTTCTCAACTGCTCTACCTTTATTCCCCAAGTTTCTGTATTGTACAATAGTACTGGTTGCAGTATTGCTTTGTACCCCTTAGTTTTCAGCTTCTTTGGCTTTCTTTTGTTGTACGCTACCCCTGACACACTGTGCCAGTTGGCTGAAGCCTCTCTGGTTGTGGCTTTGACCTCCTCTTTCAGACTTCCCTTCTCAACCACCTCTCCCAGATATTTGAAGTTATCCTCTTTCACTGTTTTCCCTTCTATCTCAATTCTCAGTTTAAGAACACTCGCCCTTATACCTACTTAGCTGACTGTGTCTGTAATACCATATTGTCTGCATACAGCAGCTTTGTTGGTCTGTCCCCTCTGACCTGCTCCTAATGTAGTTCATTACCATTGTTAACAGCAGTGGATTTAGAGCTGACCTCTAATGCACCCCCATCTTTGAGAACGAACACTGTTCATACCAGAGTTGTTTGGTCCTTGTATATAGCATGCAGTAATTCTACCAATGTTTCTGGGACATCCGACTACCTCAGGACTGCCCAAGTCAGCTTTCTTGGGACCTTATCATATGATTTCTCCAAGTGTAGGAATGCCCAGTTGGACTTTTTTTTTTTTTTCCCATCTCTAGCTTTGTCTCTGTTATCTCTCACTGCAAACATGGGGTCTAGTTATGCTGCATCCTAATCTGAATCCAAACTGCTCATCTCCAGTTTTACTTTCTACTTCCCTGGGCATTTGTTTATCAATACCCTTCTCCAGAAGTTTTATTCAGTGTGACAGGAGTTTGGTATCATAAGTTGTGAATGTCCTTCTTCTTGTTCTTGAACGCTGTCACTAGTATGCTTATTCTGCAGTTATCTAGGTTATTCCTCTGTCCATGCTGCTGTGAGTACCCTCATGAGCAATTTCCTCCCTGTGTTGTCCAACATCTTGATCATATCTGCTTTGACCTCCTCTGAGCCTGCTGCTTTCCATTACTTCATTATTCTTGGTGATCTTATTTCTTCTAGAATGTGCTCCTCCTCCTTTCATTGTAGGTTGTATCTTGGGAAGTACAACTTCTGTGGGTTTTCTTCACTCAGAAGCTGCTGGAATACTCCTTCAGTCTGCCTTTCATGTCCTGCAGACCGGTAAGCAGGTTGCTGCTGGTATCTCTTATGAAGTGTGTCCATCTTTTTTATATTTGTTTTTGTCTTGCAACCTGATGGTTTCTTTTGTGCCATCTACAGAGTCACTTTTCAGATACTGGTAGAGTGCCTCTGATGCCTTGTTCTATTGCAACTCCTGTCTCAACATATTTGTTAGCCAACCAGTACTCCTTCCTAGTCTTGTTCATCATCTTTTTCCATCTCCTATGTTTTCCTACACTCCTTTCTTTAATGACTTGGACTTCTGCATCCGCCATCAGCTTTCCATACGTAGCTTATTTCCATACCTGGCTCGGCCTCCTGTCTGTCCTGTAATTCTCACTGTCCCATCCTATTTTGAGGCACTGCCATTCTTCAACTTCACCTGTTTCCTTTTCTTGACATACTAGAGCTCTGAGTAATTGCTTTCTTTCTAGTCAGCTTCCAGGTCTCCAGCCTAGTCTCTCTGATCTTGAAGCATTCTCTGACTATTGCTTGCAGCTGATTTTTGGCAGCCAGTGATTTATGCTGTGGGCTGACTGTTTCACTGGGGATGACTTTGCAATCACCGATTCTACCCCAGTGCCCTTTCCTTGCTCGGAAGACGTCTACCTGAGTTGCATGTTGGCCATTGTTGTATGTGATCTTATGATTGAACTCTTGTTGAACCATGTGTTGGCCATCACCAAACCATTTGCCAGACAGAAGTCAATAGCATCTCTTCCTCTGTTCCGTTATCCCACTCATGTGGATCTAGGCAGTCCTGCTATTCTGTTCTGTGTGTCCAGATATGAGCGTTCAGGCCATACATTAACCAACACCAGTTCATGTTGTCTTGCTTTATCTAGAGGCTCTTGCTGTTTGAATGTACTCTCTTCCTCATTGTTACAACTCTACTGTGGGGCATAGGCTGAGATTATGAATAGTGCCTTATTCTTACACTGAAGTCTGACCTCCCTCTCTGTCTTTTGAAGCCTCTACCTCACAACAATTTCTACACCATTTCTAGTCCATATTAATGCTGAGTAGTAGACTCTGGATCCCAAGCCAAATTTCTTTCTGCACTGCCTTTCCATCTTGTTTTCCAAGTATATAGACTGTCTAGCCAATATAGTATCATTTCATCCACTTCCAAACTGCATCCTGTCAGTGAACCGACATTGAATGTAAAAATTCTTAGTCTGTTTGGCATGTTGATTGATTTTGCATCTCTAGCTTTTGCTCAACAGATCTGTCTCTGGTAACCCAAGATGGGCAACTGGACAGTTTCCAGCCAGTAGCTTATTGACCCAGGCCTGTTGGTTTTTGACTTGCACACAGTGACCATTAGGGGCACATACACCCCCTTCTATCTTTGTTATGGGTACCTGGTATAAGCCAGAATAGGCCAGGTCCTTAACCCACTTATCACTGGAAAAATACCCATGTCCATTTGGCGATATGCAGTTGGTCTACACAACCCTTCTGCCTATAGGCACCATCTAGAGTCTGCTACTGCCCACAGCTCCATTCTTGGGTGATTTTGCGATAGAAACCCCTCAGCATGTTTTTGGAAGGTGAGAGGAACCCCATAGAGACACAGGGAGAACATTGTAACTCCATACAGGAATTGGCCGGAGGTCAAGATTGTACATGAGAGGTGAAGACCTTAATCATTATGCCAGCCGGTCTCTAGTGTAACTTCATGACTTGTTTATTATTCTTGCTGGGGGTTTGTTGGCCCCGCTCCCTTCCCGGCAGTTGGCTCATTATTCTCCATCATGATTGCAAATGTCGACTGCGAGTGCCATGAAGGATATGCAGTGGGCTAATGTGTGTTGGACCCCCCCACACACACACACACACACACACACACACACATACATCAGTTTCACAGGGGGTGTTTCTTCCAAGCAACCCTGTGGTGGTTTTCATGATCTCCATTAGAGAGCGAGTATATGTCTGCAAGTATGTGCAACCCTCCCCTCCTCCCAATGCCAGAGCTGCTAATCGAATCCATGTCTCCTGGGTCATAGTCAGGATACCAGGCACTATCACAAAGCTATGGGGACTTCTCTTATTTTCTCTGTGTAACTAGGTCATGACTGAAAAATGTTCCCAGTAGTCATCCACGCCTACCTGTTAAACAAAATATTTTGTCATTTCATAAATGGCAACTGTACATTTCAGTGTATGTCTCTGGTGAGATGAGGACTTCCGATTCTGTCACTGGTAGTTATAACTGTAATTAATAGCAAACATATTTTTATGTAAAGTATTGTACTTTATTTTTATTTAACTAATATATACGAGTATTACATATTTGTGTTTATTGCATTTATTCTGGAAGGCTGTTAAAGAATTCCACTGGACTCCTAATAGATTTTTTTCCACTATATTGTATGTATAATGGTTGCCTAAGGTGCTATGTATAGCTAAAGTAAAACTGAACTTGTAAGGAAGTGCAACTTAGAATTTTACTTTTAGGTTCATATGTACTTAATGGGCTATTGATGTGAGGATCTTAAGAAGCCTAGCTTTACATTCTCATGGTAGTTTGTTTGCCCTTGTGTATTGTGTACGAGTAACCCAGAGGAGGGCAAAACATGGATATGCTGAGACTTTGTTGCCTCTATTCTTGATGGACATTGGTATTTAAACTGAGAGTGAATTTATGGTTCCCCATCCATTCTTCCTAATTATGTGTGAATAGAGTAAAATAATCACTTTGCTTTGTTTTGTAGTAGAAGACTATTCTGTAGAAGCAATATTTTGTGTGATGCATACCTATCCTTTCAACATGTTTTATTCATTTATGTTGCAAAAGAGATTTGAGATCCTTTGATAAAGTGTCACTCTACCATTGGATATTTTGAATGTGTAATAGGTCAGAAAGGATAAAGTCTTAAAGATAATGTGCAAACTTAGTAGCCTGTCCTTTCTGAAAATGCATCTTGTAGTAGTTCCTTACTTTTGATTATTTTTGTCATTAAGTTTGCATTCTCACTTTTTTAGGATGATCTCTTCAAAAAAGGCTCTACATAGCCATAACATTTTCCGCCCTGCTTGATTACTCTGCAGGCAGTTCTGTTTCCTTGCATATGTGCTGACATCATTTTGGGGTCAGCAGAGTCCATTACCTCCTCGGCAAAAGGGAGAAAGATGTACGGAGAGAGTATTTTCAGATCGGGGCAGTTTTACTTGTATTTTTTCCCTCTAATTTTCAGTTTTAAAGTCACAAGTTGTTGGTCAAACCTGCCTTCAAATCTCTATGCATTCTGTGATCCTTTTATGTGGACACAAATGTGAAGGCTGCTTCTGATTCACTTTCATCCAAGCACATGGTCTATAATAACTCTTAACTGACTCTAATTTTGTTGATGACACTGAATATCATCTTTCATCTGTCTGATTTTTGCAGAACTCCCCTGATTTTTGCCACACACTTTTACTCTGTCCATCCCTCATAAAACTTTCTATTTTCTAATAAATCACTGAGGATTGCAGTCAGACACTAATGATAGATACTGGTTTTATAGCTGACAACACCACTCTGATAATTGAAGATCTACAAACACCACAGTTATGAATGTCTATATATTTTTATGTCATAAAGACCTGAATTTTGTCTCTGATTTAAACAGAATATGCTGGAGAGAATATTGTGTCTAGAAAAAGCATGCTGATGCAAAACCTCTTCCATTAATAAACTAACACTGCACGTAGCCCATATGCAGCATTAACGTGGTATTTACTTTACAAAAAAAAAACTGTGGAAATAGACTCTTTACTAGTGCAGAAAATGCAGGAAAGATCCAACTTTGCATCAGGTGATGATACAAACTCAGAAATCAATGGAGAGCCAACGTTTTTTGAGCAGGAAATGACAGAAAAATGAAACGTCAGATACCCAGTAAACTGAATTTGCAGAGTGGGAAGTCATCCCAAAGGAAATAGACTTTAGGTGAGTGTAAAAAATAGTTGCACATGCAAGGCAGAAGTCTTATCTTAGCAGCCTGTATGAAAATGGGAAGATGGACAAGGCCTTGAGATGATTTGCTGCTTTTATGATTTTGGACCTTGATTTTTTAGGGAGAAAGTGTTCCAGGCTTTCCAGTTGTGATAAGTGTACATACCAAAATGGTGATAATACTTTATAATCAGCAAGGAACAGTGGAATGATTGCATCCTTGGACACAGACTCCATACCTTTTAGATGTAAGCTGTAAGATGGAAAACAAAACCTTCCCTGCAATAGTGGGTAAGTGGTGATCAAGACAGTTTATGTAGTTGTCCAGATCCCTGACTGCAAGATCAATTTTCATAGGGGTGTTGTCAAGTGTGATAGTTGCAAGTGAAGTTATGCTTGATAAAGGATACTGTTGTACATTTCTTGGCATTTAGTTTGAGTCCATGGTTTGACACCAGCTGTTTGTTTGGGAAAGAACTTCTTTGAGGATCGTGGTGTTTATACCTAAATTAGTGAGCTTGCCTATATTGCCTCAGTGGGATATTGTATCAGATGTTTTGGCCAGGTCAAGTTTACCGTGCAGAATTCTACCATTATAACCACTAACATTCGCTGTAACTTTTGAGAAGGAAATGCCAAAGAGCAGTGGACCAAGGACTGAACCTTGAGGTACACAGCTAGTGACAAGTCTTTTGGAGGAGTTGGAGCCACCCAGCCTAATTCCCTGGCTTCTGTTTGTAAGCTGTCCATTGAATTATATGTAGATTTACATTTAGTTGGTAGAGTTTGATACTTGAGGTGGAATGGCATTGAATGCCTTTCCCAGATCTAGATACAAGGTGTGTACTCATTTGCCCTCATCCAGTGTTTCAATAACCGTATTGAAGATGTCGACAAGGTTAAGTAGGCAGGATCTGCCCATGATGAATCTGAACTGGCTTGGTTGAGAGTTTGTAAGTTACCTATGTCCTTTATTTATTGTATAGTGAGCCTTTTTATAGCTTTGCATGAGGCTGGTCAGGTGTATGGGTCTGTAGTTACCCAGGTCCCATCCCCCCCACCACCACCACACACACACACAATACCACCTTTGTGCAGGGGAATGACCATTGCTATTCTTCATTTATCCTACACAAAGCCTGTTTCAAGGCTTACATTGAATATGGGGTCTGACAAGGCCTGTTTCAGGCTGGCCAGTGGGCAGCCCAGTTTATTACCCTCTCCCACAGAAGTAGTGTTCTTGGCCTTGTATAGTGCCTTGAGGACTTGCTCTTAGGAGATGGGAGGGGGGTAGATAAGAGTATGTGATCTGGGAATATAAGAGGGGAGAGGAGGTTAAAATTTGAGCTCCACTTGTTTATCAGGAGATTTGCTATTATGAAACAAAAAGAACCACACTGCCAGGTAAAGCACTCTCCTCAAAAACACAAAATCAGCAAACAAAAAGGCAATGAGTGCACCATGGACTGAAGTTAAAAAACAAAGTAGAATGAGTTAATCCAAAAGGTCTTCTTAATAGATAAAATCCACGTTTATTGGAGACAACAATGGAACTGCAGCAGATAGCAAGTAGTAAGCGCTTTCGCGTTGTTACCCAACGCTTCATCAGACATAAAGAGAATGTTAAACTCTCCCTTTTTAAACAGCTGATTGTCATGATGTCATGAATATCTTAAAGAGACAGACATATGAACATAAAATGCAGTTCAAGTTAAAACACACCAAATGTCTAAAATAGAGTTAAAAATGTATGCATTTAAAGTATATGTACATACTAATGCTTCAGGGGTCTTGAAGCTAAAAAAGGCTTGATAGTAAGCCTTTCATTAAGCCCAAATCTATGGGCTTGTAGTTTAACAATCCACTTGCCTTCCCTTTCTTCAATTCTATTTTTTATATTACCTAGTCTTCCATCAATGAATACCATTTCAAGGACCAGGAATTTGAATGTATGATTATCACCTGAGTCCACAATGTGTTTAGCCAAAGCATTTAATATGTTTCTTTTAGATATGGCATAAATGTGTTCCCTAATGCGTTCTCTTAAAGATCTACTTGTCATACCTACATAAAATTTCCTACATGTTTGGCAGTCAGCTAAATAAACCAAATTGGTGGATTTGCAAGTCGCATGATGTTTGAATGTGTAGGTTCTATATGTCTCGGGATGTGTGTAATTATTAGTATTGGCAACGTATCTGCACTGGTTGCAGGATTGGCAGGCAAAAGTGCCTGGTTTCATGTTCTTCAGCTCCTTAATGTTTGGTTTGTCATAACACAGTAACCTATTTAAAGAAAGCATGTTCTTATAGGCTACTCGGGGTTTGTTGTCGACTAGAGATCTTATGTCATCATCTATCATGAGGAGATTCCAATGTTTGTTGAAAATCTTTAGAACATGATTGTTTCTGTTGGTGTAAGGAATTACAATCCTATTGGTGTTAGACCTAGGTGTTCGTGTCAAATTCGAACGCTGATGTGTATGTCTTTTAATAATGGGGGCAGCTTCATCATTTCTCTTTAGCTTCAAACACAGAGTTCCTATTGTAGCCCCTGGATATAAAATTATTTGCTAGGTCAAATTTTTGTTGATGGTATGCTGTGTGTGTGGAAGTCAACCTAGAGGCCCTGATGGTTTGGTTCTTTACAATATTCCTATAGATGTGTTGGGGATGCATACTCTCCCGGTGTAGTAAGTTATTCCTCCAACAACTCTTTCTAAAGAGCTCAGTGTCAAAGCCATACTTGTTCTTAACGATTCTCACATCTAAAAAATCAATCCGTTCATGAGAATAAGTGTAGTCAAAACTCAAAAACTCAGTTGAAGCATTAAGATAACTGATGAACTCAGAGAGTTGTTCAACGGTTCCTCCCCATAAAAGGAACACGTCATCCACAAACCTGTTGTAGAATTTCAATGAGTCGAAAAATCTAGAATTATTGTTGAACACAAATAACTGTTCCCAATGTGCCAGCACCAAATTCGCATAAGCGTTGGCACATGGAGTGCCCATCGCTACACCTTTGACTTGTAAATAATATGTGTTCTGATAACATAACACATTATTTTCAAGAGTTATTTCAAGTAAAGACATACATCTGTCAACCATGTAGGGTGTAAGCTTACTATGTGTAAGAACGGCTCTGATGTACTCTAAACCTATATCATTAGGGATTGAGGTAAACAATGATTTAACATCTAAGGTAACTAATATACAATCATCATAGGAAGAAAAGGATTGGTCAAAGCTTGCTAGGTTCTCTAGAAAATTCGTGGTGTCTTTCAAAATGTGTTTAACTTCTGAGACCATGGGTTTCAGTGTCTTATCAAGATAAATCGAGAGAGGCTCGGTGAGCCAACCTCGACTGGAAACTATTGGACGCAGAGGAGGATCTACTGCGTCCTTGTGTATTTTAGGGAGACCCCTGAAGGATGGTACTAAAGGCTTGTCTACTAGTATATCCAGGGGCTACAATAGGAACTCTGTGTTTGAAGCTATTTCTGAATGTGACTCTAAGAGAACTGAAAATGAGATGGAAAACTGATACCATATATGAATGTTTTGGAAAGGATGGCTGCAGGCCATCCCTGCCAAAGCAGTTAGGACTGTCTACCATCTCCTTCCAGGCTGATTTTTTTATATTATACCCACTTTGAATGACACTAAAGCTTAACCCAATTGTTGCGGTTACTAACTTTTTGTTTGTATTGAGGCATCAGTTTTAGTAAATTGGCCTTGGCATAATACTGCTAAATGCTAGATTTTTATCTGCTTCAGACACTTGTACAGAGAACTACACGCCTCTTTTCTTATAGTCCAGGGAGGTATTTCTCAAGTCCTATACACCCAAGTGCACCATGACGCATGTCGTATGTGTACTTGTAGTGCTGGAACTTGAATGTATGTGTGTGGTGTAGTGAATCCTGTGACTTGATAGGCACCTGACCATGACCCTCTCCTAGCACAGCCGTGAGTGATGCCACTATGGATTCACCTAGAGTAGATTGTGTGGAGGTCTTTCCTTGTGGGCTTTTGACTTGACTTGAGATAATGTGACTCTTGTATATATACTTCATGACAAGTGCTGCCTGTGTTGTGTGTCTGTGGGGTTGCTGTGGATGCTTGTTTCTTGGGTAGGTTGCTTTTAAAAGTCTTAACATACGTAGGTCTAAGCGTTTTGAGCTGTGGGATTGATTTAGTGTGGTACTGACAGCCTTGTTGTTTGTAGTGAGAGATTTATCTCTATTGACATACAACTACATCTCTCAAACACGGTCATTTTATTTAGTTAGTGTGTGGTTACCAGTAAATATGATATAATTGCTACATTGTATCAGGATGCCCATTTCAACCAAGCTAGCTACAGAAACAAGAGGAGATTGCAGTTCCATTTGCTTAGGGGGAAAAAAAATTACGCAACTAAAAGGGAGTGAATTAAAAATAATACTTTGTAAGCAATGGCAACAACCAGTGTCAAGAGGGAAGGAATGTTTTGCTCAAATTAACATAAGGGGCAGACAACGAGAGAGAAGACTCATGGTTTAAGAGCACAATAAAAAGCTGGGTGGAAAGGTGGGGTTTTTCATCGACTTGGTCTCTTGTATAGCCCTAGACTGACACAAATAGAAGTTGAAGACTTTATAGTCAAGTTCTTGGCCTCAGACAACCATTCAGTTAACTGAAACTGTACATTTTCTGGAAGTCAGAGCTTGTGCAACTCAACCTGGTTCTCAGTATCTCTCGCAAAAAAAGGACAACCAGGGTTTAATTTAAAAAGTCAAATCACTTAAAAGGCAAAGAGAGTACAGCTGTTTTATTAGAATTCCTGAATAAAGGCTTAAAAAGATTCTGACACTTTATCCATACAATTTAGGATCAGAAACAACAAAAACGCAGATTTTAATATAACTTAATTATTTAAAAACTGCAAAAGCCAGTGCAAACTATTAACTTGAACTGAAAATGAGATGGAAAACTGATACCAGTAGTTACTTCTCAGACTATGTCTAATCATGCCCAAGAAGAAAAGTTTTGTGTTTATTTTTCAGATTTTTACCAAGAGAAGAAAATCACTAGTGTTCAAATGCTCATACTGTATATAGCTGCAGTAAATTAAAGACCTTTTCAGAATTTGATTTTTCAAAAGCTGGAGTGCACTTTTAACAATTTTTACATTGTAATTTTCTTGTAGAAAAATCATCTTTGAAAAACAGTGGTTCTATCTTGATAATGCTATTGGTGAGCATTATGGCAGCAAATTTGAAGTAGCCAGTGGGGGAGGACTTAGGTCTATTAAAGAAACCACAGAGGACACTTCAGCAGGTAAGCCAAGCTCTGTTTCTGTTGCATGTTGTAGTGTATTTAAATATTTCTGCATTCAGTTATGGATATTTTTAAAACATAAGCTATTAATTGGGTCAGTGTCTGTTGGAGATGGTCCTGTTTTATCATTTGGCACTCCACTGATTTATTTTTCTGCTTCCTTCACATAGGGTGGAAGGTAAAACTTTTTTGTATTTGCTCTTCTGAGTCACATTTAGATATAGGTAACCAAATTGAAAAATGACCTCTTTATACTAAAGGCATTTCATATTATTGACAGCTCTGCAGTTTGAGTGGAACATGCAGACAGGTGTGGCACACTGAACCTCAGTCAGCGCTTCACCTGTTTCTGTGGGCAGGTATTCACATAACTTGGGGATGGGGGTGTATTTAAAGGAAGGTCTTCATAGTTTGGAGGTGTGTGTACATTGCATGCAGTATGTCTAGCCGTATTATGCAACTTGGATCTGTGACAAAGTGAGAATGTTGGATGCTGGCAGTATGCCCTTGTTTACTGATATGCACCCTGTGGGCATTAACAGCTGTAGATATTGACTAGAATGCATAAATGTGCACCCACCACCTGTAAATGGCATGCTACAATATTCGTATATCTGTGTGGTATTGATAAAATGCATGAGATGCCATATTCTCAAACCAGCACACGTACAATAAAATTGATGTCCCTTTTTGGATACACAGCATAGCAGGTTTTGCACCTTGATAGATACTGGGCTTATTACCTATGTTTGTAAGAGGCATACTGCATGACTTAATTTTAGGACACATACAGCTGTATATGTCTGTCTCTTGGACACTACTGCATCTCCACTTTTTACTAGAGTATTGAGTGGCAATTGTAGTGCACAGTGTGAAGCTGCACAATTCATGATGTTAGTATGTTCCTGCATTATTTCATGTGCATGTATACCTGCTCAACTTTGCAGTCTTCCATCAGTGATACTCTGTTCCCCGTATGTAAAACAGGTCTATGAGGTAGTACAACATGAAGGCCATAAGTCTTGACTTGCTGAGTTGTTTAGAGTTGCTGTATTTTAAAAAAAAAATGGCCTACTGGGCTTTTAACATGGCAAGAATTACTGCATAAGTATGTATAGTTGCTTGGATGCTGTTGAAACATGCATATGTTGCATTGCATATTATTCTGTTTGACTTTGAATGAAACTGGTCTTATGTGACTTGTTGCAACTCTCTGTGCTGCACAGCAGGATGGGTTGTTGGCTACTAATACTACATGAGGCAGTTGTGTCTTGTTGGTAGCCTTGTGCATCTTAGATTTGTGTTTTATCTGACTGTATGCAGTATGAGTAGTGCTTTGTAACCCTGACTGTGAGTCTTCCTTCTTTTCTAATCTCCATACTTGACTTTGATGCTCACTAAAATACCACGTTACTGAACTCCTTGTTTTTCTCCTTGGAATGCAGTTTTTTTTTTTTTTTTTCCTCATTCATTTCCATGTGTGTACTGGTCATTGCACTGAGTAACATCTTTAATCTTTATGTATCTTGTCCATTATAGGTGATGATTCACATGTCCCATTCTTAGAAATTGTTAGATTTCCTGAATAAAAATAATTTTTTGGAAAATTTTCAATCTGGTTTTAAACCTATGCATAGTATGGAGACAGCTTTGTTAAAGGTGTTAAATGATGTTTTTCTTATTACTGATAGTGGAAAATTTGTACTGCTTGTTTTGTTAGATTTAACAGCTGCTTTTGATACAGTAGATCATGAAATATTGCTGTATCGTCTTGAGCATTATGTGGGTATTACAGGTGTGGCTTTAAACTGGTTTCGATCTTACCTGCTAGATAGAATGGTGTGTGTTCAGATGGGTGGGTTTACATCTAATTTTGTTAATCTTCCTTGGGGTGTTCTGCAGGGTTCAATATTGGGACCTTTATTGTTTTCTGTTTATATTTTGCCTTTGGGCGATATAATGCATAAATATGGTATTGATTTTCATTTGTATGCTGATGATTGTCAATTGTATTTACCTCTGGATGAGGCTGATGGTTGCTCAATTTTAAAGGTGTTGGATTGTTTGTGTGAGGTTAATCTATGGATGGCAGAAAATTTTTTGACTTTGAATGAAGGGAAGACAGAAGCAGTACTTTTTAGTCTTGGTCGTTATGTTGATTTTTCTATGGTGGATTGTGGTGTATTAACTTCTTATTTAAAGGATTCTGTTGTAAATCTGGGAGTGAAGATGGATAAAGATCTTTGCTTTAGGGGACATATAAACGAGGTAGTGTCATCTTCTTTTTATCAATTAAGGCGCTTGGCTAAGGTAAAACCATTTTTGTCTAAAGGTGATTTGGAAGTTGTACATGCATTTATAACTTCACGCCTTGATTATTGTAATTCTATTTTATTTGGAGTGAGTCAAGGTGCTTTAGCCCATTTGCAGCTTGTTCAAAATGCAGCTGGGAAATTCATGGAAGGCAAACGAAAGTTTGACCATGTAATGCCTGTATTGGCGGCATTGCATTGGTTACCTGTTGTTTTCAGGGTCCGTTTTAAAATTGTGTTATTGGCATTTAAAGCTTTAAATGGTTTAGCGCCGATATATTTGGCAGATATGCTCCATGCTTATGTTCCAAATCGGACACTTCGGTCAGAAGATTTGTCCCTACTTGTGGTTCCCCGGGCACGATTAAAGATGAGGGGTGATGGAGCTTTTTCTGTCGTAGCTCCAAAACTTTGGAATGAGCTTCCATTATATATTCGGCAGTCGTCTTCTGTGACAATTTTTAAGCAAAATCTTAAAACTTATTTTTATGAATTGGCCTTTAATGAGGTAAAATGATTTTTAATGTTGTTTGTTTTTATGTTATATGTTATTTATTGCTTTCATTACTGTTTTGTAAAGCACTTTGGTGGCATTTATTGTCTGTAAGGTGCTATATAAATAAATTTTGACTTGACTTGACTTGATTGTGCCCATTTTATCCACAGTTCAGTATTTTTGTTGTGGAAACTAGCAATGTAGTACTTCAGGTCTTTGCTGAAAATGGGCTTTCTGCCCAGCCAGACTTACATGGTCAACAAATGTTAATAAATAACAGCTACATGCTCATATTTTCTGACCCAACTATCTTGTATGTGTGAGAAATAAGTGTCTAGTGCACATTTTGAGCTTTGGCAGTGATTCAAGTCTTTTTTGTACATTATGCATTTTTTATGCAATACATGAACATAAGTGCAGTGGCAAAGGTCAGCTATATTGAGGAGGATGCAGAGGCTGAGGAAATCCACCTTAACATTGAGAATGGAAATTGACATTTTCAGAAAGTCAGTTTTATTTGCTAGCAACAAATTTGTTGATTTTTACAAGTGAAGTTTAACCAGAAAAAGATGGAGTAATACCTTTAACCAAAGGATGTTTGATTGAACTACATAATCTGAGCCACCTTTGTCAAAATATACATACATTCTAGCTGGTGGTTATTGCAAAGAGGTATTTCTCCATAATCTGTCTCTAATTTTGATTATGCCATTGTGCTGCACTGAGAATACTCTCCTTTGTGGAGGCTGCAGGAGGAACAGCCTCCACCCATTAAAGCATATCTTTTCACACCACTTATCAAAACTCCATTTGTTCACATGTGCTTCAGCTGAGTATCCTTGTTCCAGAAAGAAGAAAATTTAAGGAAGAGTTGGCCCTTTAAGTAAAACTTGTGGTGTGTGTAGTAGCAAGCCATGCTACATTTAAACTCGGAACATTGCAGTATTTGATCCTCTTGGATCTCCTCTTCTATTCCTCATGCAAGCAAGATTATACATAATGATACGCTGCTTAAAAGCTCTGTTTCCAACCATTCTAATGGTGCCTATTCCCCCAGTGACACACCCCCTCCTAATCAACAAGCAGCTAAAGCGTTGATTACGGCAGGTGCTAAACCCAAAGACACTACCCCTGCCACTAACTGTTTTTTACTGTTCCCGGTGAAGCAACAACCAGGATGGAGAGGCCGGTCCAACAGCAGGGGGCCACGAAAAAGAAAGGGCTCCGAAGAAAGATATGGAACAACCAGGAAGCTGAGAAACTGAACTCTTTAGTACATAACATGTCTAACTTAGTCCTGTCTGAATCTGATGTTTCATTACTAGACAAAGGTCTCAATTTTATACCTTCTCAGACTAGTCATCTGAATGATGTTTTAATTTATCTAAGATTATTTTGTCGTAATGTGTCCTTGAAAATTCTTTTTAAAGACAATAGTGCTTTGAATACTGAAGGTTTAAAGAATTTTTTAAAAATTAAAAGTAGCTTCATACCGTTTATGCCACACAATGTAGAAAGTTTTTTGAAAATGTGAGAGATTTTTATGAATGGTTTGCCCTGATTAGAAAAAGATGCAATTTCTTTAATGTTACTAGAGCAGAACAAGAGTCACTTTACACTTTAAAAAGAAACACCAACATCATTATTAAACCAGCTGATAAAGGTGGGGCAGTGGTCATTATGAATACATCCGATTATATCGATACCATGACCACACTTTTATCTGATGATACTGTTTATGAATTAGTCACTCCAGACGGTGTTAAAAAAATTATTAAAAGTGTACAAACTGACCTTTATGATCTTTTAATGTGTGGTCAGATAAGTTGTGAGTTATATGAATATTTTCTAATAGAATATCCCACTATCCCCATTATTAAAGGCTTACCTAAGATGCATAAAAACATCAATCCAGTACCTATGAGACCTATTGTCTCCAGTGAACGATGGATAACTTCAACCATTTCTTCCTTTATAGAAAGCCTCTTCAGACCTTTAGTGAATGAGATTCCCAACATCCTTAGAGACTCCTATCAATTGGTAGAATTTTTGGCAGATTTTAAACTGGACAAAACAGAAAAAAAATTTCTGCTCGTTACTATGGATGTGAAAGATTTATTTACTTGCATCCCCAATGAATTGGGACTTCAAACCATTAGAGAGGTACTTGTCACTCTGTCTCAATACAGTAATAATAGACAAATCTTGATTTAATTATTTGCTAGACCTAGTACTTAATGTTTATTCTGGAATAAAAAGATATTATTATTATCTGCAAAAATGGGGGGCTGCCATGGGCACCCCCTGTGCTAATAGTTACGCTAATCTTGTAGTATATCATTGGGAGCGTAACTATTTTTGTTTAAACATGCACAATTTAGCAAAATAAAATTATATAAGAGATTTGTGGATGACGTTCTCTTTGTCTGGGAAGGCACAGAGGCAGAATGTATTAGTTTTATTAAAGAAATAGAAACTACTACCTATTTTTTAAGGTTCACTGTAGAGACATCCCCTATACAGGTACATTTTCTGGACTTGACACTAAAATTTTGTAAAGGGAAGATTGTTACTTCATTATATAGGAAACCTACTTGGAGGAACACGCTACTTCGATATGAAAGTATGCACCCCAGGTTTACATTTCAAGGGATTGTATTTAGTCAAATACATAGGATATCTAGGATATGCAGTGACAGCACAGTTTTACAATCAGAACTTAATGAACTTGAGATTTTGTTCAGAGAGAGAGGCTATCCTGCAAACCTAATTACCCATTGTAAACAAAAAATTGTTAATAATATGAACAATGGATTTCATATCTTAGACAATGACAAGAGTAATGCATCTGGAATTAAGACAAACAAAAGAGGGAAATTCACTGAGAAATTATCTTATGTTACTAAATATACCAGTGACATCGCTTGTCTCAACAGAATTATCAATAAAAACTGGAATGTATTAATAATGGATTCTTTTACTAAGACCATAGTAGGTGACTATCCCAGGTTTAGTTGCAACAATTTAAAACAGTTACTTTGCTTAGAGAGGACTTGTCCACATAGTGCTGGAAGAAGTAACCTACAGGGTACATTCCCTTGTGGTCGTTGTCACATGTGTCCACATATCTCTAAGAACATTAGTTTTTCACATCCAGAAGGTTTCTTTACGTTCACACCAAAATTTTATAGTGATTGTAACAGTGTCAATTTAATTTATTTAGCAACTTGTGATAATTGTGATGTATTTTATGTAGGCCTGACTAAGAGGAGACTCCGTGATAGGATTTACAATCATTGTTATGATATTAAGAAAGGACATGAATGCAATGCTTTAGCTAAGCATATAATAGAATATAAAACTCACACTTTTAGTTTTAAAGTCTTGGAGACAGTAGTTCAAAACCCCAGAGAAGGTGACAATAATAATCAATTGGCAATAGTTGAACTGAATTGGATTTTTATCCTGAAAGCACATATTTATCCAGGCATCAATCAGTTTGTATCCATTAAACCCATTTTAAACAACAGAAAATTATAAATAGGATTTTTTAAACATTTTACATGCTGATTCACTTTAGTTAGGTTTTATTGTTGTCTATTTCTTTATGATAATCATGTATTTTTTTGATAAATTACTCCTTAACTATTATGATTTTCCTCTATTGTTATGTTTTTTGTTAGATACATTAGATGTTACTTTTATAGTAAATATAAATATTTTAGATAAAATCCATAAGCTTATTCGTCCCTTATGATTTATCTGGACTGAATTGGGTTTTTTATATAAAATTTCTATATATATATATTTTTTATATATCTATTTATTATGTACCAAAATAATTTGATAATATTTATGATTATATATAGGAATATACACATATATTTATATCTTTCAAAATAAATTTTAAAACATAAGCACTTAGTCAAAAATGAATCTAATTCATTTATACATTTTTTATGTATAACCTATGTATATACTTTATAATTAGCTTATGAATTTTGGGATTATATTGGGTATCCTGGTTAATAGTATGCTTCAGAGCATTAATTCATGAATTACGACAGTAATACACGTATTTTTCATGAATTCATTCTGGCAACCTTTATTTTCCTTACATGTTATGGTTTTAGACACCCCATAATAACTCTATCTGAGTAACCTACTCACTGTACTATATGCACGTTCATTAGTGCAGCGTTATGCTGAGTTTGTGATTTTTTGATGGCATCCAGGGAGCATGTTGTTTTTCTGATTTTGTTAACATTTTGAATTATGTAGTGCAACTATATAGTTTTCCGAAGGATACGCTATATATATTTGTACATTTTGATATTATGAGCTGGTTATTCTAAATAATAACTTTAGTTTATGAACTAGATTAACAGCTCGGATATCTAGCGCACATCTGTATACGCACACAGCATTATATCCTTTACATTTGTTGCAAAACCAATTTGGAAGCCTAATGATTTAAAAAAAAATAAATAAATATATTGGTCTTGATTTTGATGGATCTGTGAGCTATATTCAATTGAATAACACGTTACATAATGGAATACATATATTGTTTGTGCATAATATGCTGAGTTCTGGATTAGTCAAGATGGTATAGGCTTGATAGATATTTGGGCGCTGAAAAATTTTTTTGGTATGTTTATATGAACTAATTATTTAATATGAGTTACAACTCTTGAATAAACTGAGAAAGTAGATCTCTAGCTTATATGTACTATACTTTACAGTTCATATTGCACTTAGCGTAATAGTAGCGCTGAGCTCTGTTGAAATGAATTTACTAATACAATGGTTTCTGAGTAGCAAACAGACTGCATTCTAGTTAATTTATTTTATTGACACATTTATGCTACGGAACTGTTTAAATGTGCATTAAATTCTTAAATTGGGTCTGATTTTACCCCTCTATTCTATTGTTTTTCAAATGTTTTTTAAATGTATTTAAACCTTTTTTGGGCTGATGCCTTACAATTTTGGGCTGATGCCTTACAATGTTCATACGATTTATAATCGTGACTCAGTTCTAATGGTAAACGGATCTATTTCTTATGCATTCAGTGTGTTTTGTTTCTATGACTCTTGAAAGAACAGAATAATTAATTAATCAATTAGGCAGTGACTCTAATTGAACTATTCTTTGGCTTGCGCGCCAAAATGTCTTCTATAAAATAACTGTGTTTTTAGTGTTAAATTACATCTGAAGAAGCATAGTCAGCTACGCGAAAGCGCTTGTGTTTTATACTCAAAGAAATACCTTTCCTGAGGCAATTTATCTCCTGTGGTGATTCCATCTGGATCTGCAATTATTATTATTTAACCAAAGGATGTTTGATTGAACTACATAATCTGAGCCACCTTTGTCAAAATATACATACATTCTAGCTGGTGGTTATTGCAAATAGGTATTTCTCCATAATCTGTCTCTAATTTTGATTATGCCATTGTGGTGCACTGAGAATACTCTCCTTTGTGGAGGCTGCAGGAGGAACAGCCTCCACCCATTAAAGCATATCTTTTCACACCACTTATCAAAACTCCATTTGTTCACATGTGCTTCAGCTGAGTATCCTTGTTCCAGAAAGAAGAAAATTTAAGGAAGAGTTGGCCCTTTAAGTAAAACTTGTGGTGTGTGTAGTAGTAAGCCATGCTACATTTAAACTCGGAACATTGCAGTATTTGATCCTCTTGGTGAGGTACTTTTGGGGTCTTTCCAGTTGCTGCAGGTGTCTGGTAAAGTACATCCCAAAAGGGGCATTGTACTCAATTATGGGCCTGATGAGGGATGAGTAAAGAGGCACGATGACCTCCCCTGATCTAGATGTGAATCCCTTCATGATTAGGTGGGCTATATAAAATGTTTTTCTAACCACTTTGGCCACGTGGTTTTCAAATGAGAGATTGCTATCAACTTGGGTCCCCAGGTCCCTAATTACTTCTTCTGTACTTAATGGATTACCACCTATGTGGTAATTTGTGGGCACTTTGTTTTTGCCAAAGGGGATGACTATACACTTTTTGGCGTTTAGCTTGAGGCCATGGCTCTGGCACCAGTTGTCTGTTTCTATGAGGCCCTTTTGGAGGATGCTTGTGTCGGCTGGAGATTCGATTATGGCGCCCAGTTTGCAGTCATCTGCGAACTTGGTCAGCCACAGTCCTTTGTTGGCCTGTACCTCCGAGAAATATATACCGAACAAGAGAGGTCCCAGGACTGAGCCTTGTGGGACGCCACTTGTAACTGGTTTGGAGTCTGACATGGCTCCAGCAATTCTAACCATGTGGGTTCTGTCCTTGAGCCAGTTTGCTGGTTCAGGGTTGCAGTACCTCATAGTATTATCCTTATTAAAGGTACAGTTGTTTAGAATAATAATTAACATGAGTGTGGGGAATAAAAGCTGCTGTAATGGCATTAATTGGATTGGGACTTGTAGTGTAAAAAAAAGCAGATGTACGGCTCTGTTTTGAAACTGTGTTTTATTTACTTGTGTGTATGTATACATACATGTATGCATATCTAGGAGAAGTAATTAGAAGTTAAATTATATGGCTGCAGTTCCGTTCGAAAAATTAATCAGCATAGTAATCTGACTCTGCAAATAACTTCAAGGAATCACAAATTTCCTGTGTCAGTGTAGGAGGCCATGCTGCTCTGCAACTCCCTCACTGGGACTGCATCCCTTACTCTTCCACATTTATCTGTCTCTGTCTATAATAACTCCAAAATCGTACATCAGTGGGGTGGGGAAGTAAACTGGGTTAAAAAGAGAAGTTTTCATTCCCACCAGTTCCCTTACAAATGGTCAGTTGGCACCTCCATTCTTTATTGCAGTGACCATTGCACCCCATATCATTTCATGGAGAAGCTCACTTTCCAGTGGACATTGACATTTCTGTGAATAATCATCTTCCTGTGATGGACACAGGAGATAAGCCAACCAGTGGAGGAGCAGAAAATTTATTGCAGAAGTATTGCTGTAGAGGTGTGTCACATGAAACAAAACATTTGACATAGAGTCCAGGGTTGCAGGATGTGTGAGCACCTCACGAGACTCTTGTTTCCACTTGAGTGGGACGTGGGATTGTGATAAATTTACTTTTGAGGGTGGGACTACAGTAAAGTCTAATACTGGTGTGCAGTTATGCATTGACTAAGGGCAGAATGGAGTGACAAAATGGGTTGTGAATTGTGACCTACTGATAAGGGCATTGCTAAGTCTGTTGCATTTTCTAAGAAGGTGGCTGTTTTGGTGCTTTAGGGCACTGGTTGGAGATGGAGGAGGCCTGTCGATACCAAGTAACGCAGTGTAGCACTTGGCAAGGTTGCTTGAGTTTGTTGGTCAGAGAGGACAGGTTGCTCTACATATGTATATTTTGTTATTGATTCAAGGTTTTGTAAGTATTTTAGTTTTGCAGTGCATTCCCATGTTTGACTCTTATTGTTACATTTGTAGAAAACCCAGGCATTATTTAACATCCTTGCTCACCTGATGTATTGGCATTGGCTTTGTTTCTTGAGATGTCATGTACATTTTTCTGGGTCTTGGCCATGTTGTGCTTGCAAAATGTTTGTAGGCATCGCAGAACATTTACCGGGCAAGGCCTCTTTCAAAACTGGTAAATTGGTCTTGGTTGCTGTCATGAGAGAGAAGATGAAGCGTAAAATGAGACCTCTTTTTCCAAAATTTGTCTGACTTCTCTGGTGGACTACCAATACATTCCATGGCACCAGACTTGACTTGGCACCTTCAATGTTTGCAGGCCTTGGTGGAGGTAGGGAGAATGGGCTTACTGGGAGAAGTACTTTCAGTTTTCTTTGAATAGGAGGTGAGCACACACCAGTATCGGTCATTCTTGGCTGCAAAGTAGACCCAGGAAGTTAGAGGCTTTGCATTCTGAGTAAGGATACAAGTGTGTAGCGAATATCTTCATGGTCCCTTTCACCTATCTGTAAATGAAGGTGCTACCATGTCCTCGCTTTTTTTTCACAGACCTTCTGCTGCTGTTAGAGCCTTGTCACCCTGCTGTATTGTGGGAGACTATGCTCTCCTGTCTCAATGAAAGGTTAACTTTCCTGCAATCAAACTGATCATAGTCTTCACCAAGGAATCCTTGACTGCTGGTTTGGGAGCCCACCTCAACTCCTTCCCCTACAAGGAAAGGTGTTTCACAAAAAAACAGGTTACACTAAATGCTTTTGTTTCTCTCACTTCACTTCAAGTTTTGGAAAAGAAGTTAAGGAGAGAACCCCCTTGCCCTGATTAGGCAACCAGCCTGTGATGTGGTACATAAACAGAAGGGCTTCTAGACTTCCTCCATATGCAGTCTGGCAGTACTCCATAGACTCCGCAGTCTGTTTTTATAGTGGTTTGTATTATTAGAGGTGAGTTTCCTGGCAAGCTTCCACTGCCCTTGTTCCAGTCCTGTTTTGGAGCTGCAAGTAAGTGACACCTGTATGTTCACATCTGGGAATAGAACAGTCTAGAGAATTAACATTTTTGACACAGAACATGCAGTCTTCCCCAGCTCTGCTCATTTCAGCAGGGCAGAGTGAGGAGTTGGATGTATTCTCTTGTACATAACTGGTAAATTAACTGTCTGCCTAACTTTTCCTGTGATTTTTCTCCACCTGTCAAAAGTCAGAAAAGGTAGACAATGGGAGAGGAAGACTAATCTAAGAGGCATTGGGGGTTTGAGTTTATCTACTTGCCAGTGCAGGAATGTATCTCTGTGTAAGCCAAGTGCTTCTCTTCACTGGTGGTGACAGACACTTTCACCTCAGGGAATGTTTGCTCCCGTCAGACCTTTGCTCCCGTCAGACCTTCCAGCAGTAGTGTCTATTTCTTTCTTTCTGTCTTTAACACCTTTATTGGATTATCACTTGCGGCAGACTTGTATATATACATTTATATAAAAGTAATTAAACCATATTAATAAGTTCACATTTACAAACATTATGCAACACATATATGTTCTAAACCATATAATCAAAGCAACAATACATGAATTGTTTAATTCTTACCTTCTCTTAAGCCTCATTCATTTTTCTGCATATATTGTTCAGAGTTTCCATTTTTTTCCTGTGTAATTTACTCCTACCCTTTTCTAAAGATCCCACTTCCTGTTCTTTTATCACTGTTGCAATGTTTACTGATACACGTGTAACTGGTTTAGACTTTGATTTCCATTTCCATTTTGTAGTAACCCCAGAAAATGAAACTCAAGTCTTTACTTGTTACAGAGTAGTCTGTAGGGAATTTTTTTAACCTCTGATGACTCATTACACTCCGTGAATATATGCTTCCAAGTACCTCTTTCTTACCTGTTACACCTTCAACATTTGCCATCTACTTGAAGAAAAATTCTTGCAATCTGCTTGGGATGTCAAAGTATCTATGCAAACACTTCCAGGCAAAAATCATAAAATGTTCTAGTTTTTTGTTGCATATTTGGGAGCCATACACATCCTCGAATTGTTTAACTGATCTCACCTCCTCCAATTCTTAATGTGCAATATTTTGCATGCCCTACTAATCCATTTTTTAATGGCAGCTTATGTTCAAGGTTCACTTAACAACTCAACCACTGCAAGACTTTCATTTAGGATTCCCTTATCCCTTTCTCTTTGTCTATACTTGGATGTCATTCCTTTAATATGATGATCACTAACCTGCGTGCCAAAAGTGTTCTTAGCCTCTTCCCATTCCTGTTACCTTTTCTTCTCTGTTTGTTCCCAGTACCTTGGCTTGTTTGCAAGCTTCCTCCAGCAAATTCCAATCCCTCTCTTGCCTATTCTTTGCAACCCTAATTGCAGTCATCCCAGTCAACCGAATCTACTTTCTCCTTTCCTTAGTTTTTAGTATACTTTCTGCCACTTTATAATGTTCTGTATGACTGTTTTTCTACTTGAGGATCTGCATCCAAAATCCCTTTGCTGTCATTTTTTGAATTTCCCCCTGCTCCATCATCATCCCTGTCCACCTTTAATTGTCGCTTTCTGCTTGTGTTATGTATGAGATGTAACTGCGTAGATGTAAAATATTCCCTTCAAATCAGGTAATCTTAAATCTCCTTCTGTTGAGGATCAACTTATCCCACCTGACTGTTGCCCTCTTTCCCTCCCAGATAGTCTTCAACTTTTTATTAATTACTATCCTTAGCTTCTCCTTTGGTTGATTAAAAATATGTTTGACTTTTGTGTATAAAACTAAATGGATTAAAACATTTTACTTCTTGTATCTTGCTATCCATATCCATAGTCAAGAACTTCCTGTTTCTCAGTACTTCATTTTATCATGTCACTTTAAATATGAGTATTGCTTAACCAGTTCATGTGTGGGTGCTTAGTTTATAGCTAGAGTCTTTCCTATGTTTTCATTAATTTTATATCCCCCCCCCCCAAAAAAAAAAAAACAGAGTGTTTCATAACACTGATGTACTTTTCTGGTTCTATCAGGTACAAAATAATATGTTGTCTGCAAATAAAGCCAGCTTTTCTTGAATGCAATGCTAATTATGTCCTTGACTTTGAGTCCCTTAAATTCTTTGTCAATGGTTCTAAATGTAGCACAAATAACGGGGAAAGAAAACACCCTTGCCATATTTCTCTGCTCACACACAACTTCTTAGAGGGAATCTTTCCACTTCGATTTTTTTGTGTCTGATCACTCATATAACCGTATTATTGTATTAGGAAATGCAAATGTTTCCATTGGCCTATTCATAAATTTACTCTGAATGCTTACTCTGCATCAAGACACACCAACAACAGCAGCATTGCATATTGCTTCCCTCTGCATCGTCATTGTTTTATTGATGCCAAATGTTTGCCTTCCTTCCACAAAACCAGATTGAGCAACTTTATAATAATGACTTAATTGAAATGGGCCTTGTGACACCCCTGCACTGGCCTAGTAATCAAGGAGCCCCAATCCTCGCCACTGGCAGCAGTGAGGTACATACACAATGGGAGGATTACAAGTACGCACACAATAAAGTACAATTTCCCTTAAGAGTACACCGAGATCACGGTCAGTCTGGGGCTGGTTTCTCCCTTGTTCTCCAGATGCCCAATAAGACTTTCCCACTGGCACAGCTGTAGGGTTAAGATCTCAATCGAGTGGCCAAGCTAAGACCTCCAGCACCCTCTCAGTCCAGCAAGTGCTTGGTGTCCATGCCCGAGTAACTGACACACACACACTTTGAGATTTGATTCACACACACATACCTGGGAAGAGCTGGCACAGGTTTACTAGCTGTGCCCCCTTCTGCCCAGACTGTAAGGTAGTACCGGCTGCCACCAGCCACCCTTACTTATTTACTATAAGATCCTTACAAAGGGTGTCCAATACTACTGTGTAATGTTACTATTAATCCAAATGGTAGTCTGACCAAGACTTGCAAGGCTATTTAGGAGTAGCATGTACAGTGTCACTAATGCAAGTACTGTAAGAGCTTAAATATCTCTGAACAAACCAGTCACAATTAAAAGGTTTAAATATATTTAATAATAAATAAATAATAGAACAAAACAATACTCAGTTACTTCAGAGTTCAAAATCGCAGGAAATATTTTAAAATAACATTGCAGGGCAGTCTCAAGTACACAAAACATCTAAACTAATCTTTTTACTATATTCCTAACTATATCTAAAATAAACTGTGGTATCCTAGTCACTTTCTATTAGCAAGGCAAGTGCAGATGATGGTGAAGATGGATGTTTCCAGGTCAAAGACAAAATACAAGATGCAAAGTCTCTCAGAGAGTTCTTAAATTAATTTCAAACATTACTGCTGGGTTAGCTTGGATGACATTACTTTTGTCACCTGATTTCACTTCCCAGGCTAACACAGAAACTAACAAAATTTAACATTTTATGTGTGAAAAATACATATCTCTTAGATGTTTGCTCAGAACTGGAAGCCGTAAAACAATAAAACACATCTACATTTTAGACCTACCCCGGGATTCAATAAGCCAAAAACTCCTTGCAGGGATAGTGTAGCCGTTCCTGCACGGAATATGGCAGCCAAGTGATCCAGTAAACCTGTCTGGGGATGTGCACGAGCCTGGCAACACTATTCTACCACGGATGCGACTGGATTATGCTAATGACCTCTTTTGCTGTTGAAAACCATGCAAATGAGGTCAATTAGTGATCCAGTAAGCAGGCAGACATCTGTGGCAGAATAGTGTAGCATGCAGAAATGTGTTCAGCTACTAGCCAAATACATTTCTGCAAAGATCAAAATGGAGGAATGACAGCTCAAACTAAAGTATGTATTGTAATTCTTGGCCATGCCAATGGCCAGATACATCGCTATTGACTTGGACAAGTGTTGCAAAATTATAAAAATAACGTGTTTTTTTTTTTTTTGGCCGATCTCTGCCGTTTAAGCATAGGGCAGTGGCATGCAAACAGGATTGTGTCGAAAAGAAGAAAAATGTGAAAAGGCAATTTTAACTGAAATCTGCATTTTGCCTTTATAATCTGTGGCATGCAGAATCAAAACAATACCAGGAAACGGTGGTTGCTAAGGGGAAAAGCTCTGGGGCAGTGCTAGGGACTAAGGCAGTGGGGTATGCTAATGAGGGAAATTTACTGAATCACAAAAAGAAGAATGTGCCAAACTGCACCTAACAGTGTAGGTGTTATAAGGCAGTGGTGTGAACAGGAGGAGCAGCAGACATGAAAAGGGGGTGTCATTCTTGGTGTAAGCACACTGGAACTCTACTGCTCCCAGATGAGCTTAGCTAAGCACAGCTAAGCAAGGGGGTGTGTCTGATGCTGAATTGACTTATTCCATGAAATGAAGAGTGTGTTGTCCGTGTCTAGGGGAGGGCCATTTCTCATTGTTTACTCCATGCACCGGGTATTTTAAAAAAAAAAAAAAAAAAAAAGGTTTGCGCGGCCTGCCTCGTGGCCTAAATTGGAAGGGGAAAAAAGGGAAATGGCAGAATATAAGCAATCAAGTACAAATAACATAGCTGGTGCATCATAGTCAGTCAGTCATACAGGCAGCATCTGCAGCACAACAGTATAAACTGTTTTTTCCAACAAACTCTGCACCATTGATGTACACGTGGGGGAATTTTAACAGTGTTTGTGGCTGCCATTGCTTTGATCTATTAGTATGTACTAGAGGCCGAGGGTGGTGAGGAGGATAATGCTGACAGCCGCAGACCGAGGAGGAGAAGTGTGTTCAGATCTGGGGTAACTTACCAGGGGCTACATGAATTGGAGATTGTAGAGCACTACAGGATGGACAGAGATGTACTTCAGCAAATCGAGATGTGCTGGCCTCAACTCAGACCCAGAGCCAACAAAGGGGCACCCATCCCAGTGGATACCAAGGTATGTGTAGCCTTAAGAATACTAGCTACAGGTACTTTCCAAAGACCTACTGGGGACATCATGGGTGTCTCATAGGCATCCGCATGCAGAGTACTCCTCCAGTTCCTGGATGGCATCCTACCACATGCTGGTGAGCACATTTACTTACCCAACACCCGAGAAGAGAGGGCCAGCAATATGTGTCTCTTCCACCGTGCAGCAGAATACCCGGTGGTACAGGGTGCGATAGACTGCACACGCATCCACATCGAAGCACCACTCGTTGAACAGGGTAGGGTCTACATAAACCGCAAGGGCTTCCCCTCCATCAACTGCCAGGTCATGTGCAATGCCCAAGGAATGATCATGACTGTGTGTGCTGGCAGCCCTGGAAGCTATCACTACTCCCACATCTGGCATTCATCACAGCTGTACCAAGCATTTGCCGCTGGGGGCATCTCTATCGCCATTTGGTGGGGAATGATGGCTATGCACTGGAGCCGCGGATGATGATGCCCATCAGAAATGCACACAGCCACTCAAGAACACTATAATGAGGCACACGCACAAACCAGGATCATTGTAGAGCATGTGTTTGGGATGCTGAAGTCATGGTTCCGCTGCCTTGACATATCTGGTGGAGCCTTGCAGTACTCTCCAGCCACATGTGCACACATGTTCATAGTATGTGCCATGCTACACAAAATGATCCTGTGGAAACAGCTGCAGCAGGGACAGCACAAGGAAGGACTGCACAGCCCCCACCATTGTCAAGGTCCCCACAGGCACAGAGGGACTCAAAAGAGGAAGCCCCTGAGCCTGCTCCCATAGGCAGACGGAGGCGTGCCCAGTATGCACAAACCTTGGCAAAGAGGCAGTGCATAGCAAGCACACTGACACTGTAGGGACCGACACCACTCTGAGTCTTGCACACACAGTAAAATGAATGACACACGCATCACATTACCTGTAACTTACCATGTATAGGCAGTGTGCTGTGCAACCAACACAGGCAGCCCTCGAGCACCGTCCTCACGACTGCCACAGGCAGTCTTTTATTAACAGTAAATGAATGGATTATTATGTTTTGGTAGCATATCTATGGTAATGCATGCATGCAAGGGAATGGGGTGGCCTACTGGGATAGCAGCTGACCGCTATGTGGGACACCAGGAAATGTCTGCACAATACTGACTTCTCCACACTATGTAGTATTTAAAGTGACAAATCCCACTGCAGTTTATGTGGGGGCCAACTAAGGGGAGGGTCATTGGTCACATGCATGGCTGTCACTGTGGGGATCCCATACTCACCCCCAGACTCGCACAGTAAGTCAGCCGTAGAAAACCATAAAGGAATGTCTGGCAAAGTCACACAAATGGCGATAATTATGGAATGCTCCCCTACAGACTTGCACAGTGATCTCACATCAGGCCTTGCATTTGCAGTAAGACTCTGAAGGGTAAGAAGTCTGAAACTCAATTGTATGCCAGTACAGTCTAACCTGCGGTCTCTAGTTGTATGCCTCTATTCTCCAAGACAGGGCACAATACTATGCTAAATGGAACCAAAATGTAAAGCCAATATCAGCACAGTCTGTGCAAATGTGTACTGTTAACAGGTATGCCCCCGCCCCACACCCATATTCACATAGAAATGCAGTAACATGTAAGATTGTAGGGTAATAGCAGAGCACACATTGCCAGGGCTGTCCCAATTAACATGGATAACTTTTTGCATGTCCACAATATGCAGGGGTCAATGAGCTATTCATATGTATGGAGAATACGGTCAGGATTTGGCCAGCAACTTCTCATGGCTGCTGTGTTCTACTGGCCTAGATACAGTACTGTGGTAGACAGGGCCATGTTCCAAGAAATGCAGTGCCAACTATTTTGCATATCTACTACACCTATGGTGGGAGTTGTACACACTGTCCAGATGTCATTACTGCCAGGAAGCTGGACAGGTCATGTACAGGGGGCCACACACATGAACAGTACGCAGGTTGGAGTAACTTACATAGTGCCTACCATACCTCACAACTGTACAGACCTTTCGCAGAATGTACACAAGTTTGTATCACATTTGTGGTGTCTTTAGTCTGAAATAGTGGTTGTCTGGCAAATCATTGGCGAACTGCGAAGGTCTCAAGTCAGAAAATATTGATGGATTGTAGTGTCTCAGACTTCATACCCCATAGGAAAAATGCATGCTAATGCAAAATCTGTTGCATCACCTTTCCAGGTTTGTAAGGCCAATAGTTACAATGGTCCATATATATAGACTTTTGTCTCCCAATTACTCATGGCTTTATCCAGATGTCTGGCTCACATGCGTAGAGAGGTAAGGTGCCTAGTAGCACAGCAGTGCGTTCTGTCACTTACCATTGTCACCCCAGGGGGGTCCACTGCCTTGGCAGCCTGGGAAATATGAGTGACAGAATGCACTGCCTTGCTACAGATGGCCTGCATTTAGTCTGACGTAGCCTTCAGGCCTCTGGCAAAGGCCCATGCCTCACCCATAGTGCCTTTGTAGGGAATGTCATGGACTCCATACTACCAACATAACACAGTCAACAAAATGCAAATGTAAGGCCATGCTGCTAAATGCTAGTAGCATACCTCTCAACCTTGTAGAGGAAGAAATCTGAACAAAGCCTTACATAATGATGGGATAAAGGCCCAACTATAGAGACGCATTTGAAATATTGCTCTCTTAATGTTAGAAAGTTGATAGATCGTCTGAAACTCTGTTCTGTCAGTATTCCCTGACTACAACCCTAAGTGATGTGAACAAATGTACTAGAAAACAACAGTGTTAATGGAAACTGATCAGATATATGAGGCATGAATCTGGATAATTTGTGAGAATCTGTACAGCTGACAGGTATGGCCACACCAGGGTATGACTTGGTAAGAAGAATACTGCACAACTAGGAGATCCCCAGCCAGAATGTCACAAAGGTGCTGTGCCTTTTACACAGCTTCATCAGTCAATCTGCCCTAGACACACCTCCCAACTGGCCAGATTGTGCAAGAATGTCTAGGCTTTACCTCCTAATATAAGTCTGTGCATCATCCATCTTGTATTTCTCTGGTAAATAACTGCGATGATTCAATTATATCTGTCAGTAGCTAATGACACAATACAGTACAGTGTCAAACATTACATATGTCCGAAAATGTCTGCTAAAACAAACCCTGTGACTCCAGCACCTCATTCATTGATAACAGCAATAGTTACAGTACCCCCCCTATGTTTGGCCCATTGTTTCCCCATATTGGCAGCCTATCTCCAGATATCTTGCACAAACAGGTTGCAAGTTATCGCTGTAGCACACAACACCCCGGACTGGAGTAACAACTATCCCTGGAATGGATTCCCACATTTACTGTAGAAGGTCATACTGAGCATGCTCCTACACTTGGAGAAGTGAAGCCCATGTCTGAAACCACATTGGGCTGTATATCTCTGTATTGTGTAAATGTCTTTGCATATACACATCTATGTAAACCTAACTGTCTCCACACACATCCATCGGACAGGATTACCCACAGGCAGCTGTAGGTGGCACGTATGTGGTATATCTGCATCTGTTGTGTGTGATACACACACACACACACACACACACACACATAACACGTATGGGCAACATATTACAATACGTCAAACATTCACACACAGACTTGGGGAAGAGAGGGACAGATAGTGATAGAGGGAGACACACACAGAGACTGAGTCCTACACAGGGATACTCTGAATGGCATAAAGTGATGTCCTACTGCAGATACCAGTTGTAACCATTGGCATGTGCCAGCATGAAGATGATATTCATTGTCTGATGCTACTGAGGTGGGGGTTGTAATGTCAGATCACCTGTGTGTGTGTGTGTGTGTGTGTGTGTGTGTGTGTGTGAGAACAGTATCCTGTGTGTTGGTGGGTGGGTAGGGATGTGTTTGTGTCAGAACCATATCCGTTGTTAGGTGGGTTTTGCAATTTTTTGCTGTCACCCACCCAGTACACTTCCCAATGTCCACTTTACAACACCCACTGCTGTCATCAACTGTAGAGGTAGCTGTAGACACTCTGCAGCCCTATAAGCTCTGTGCCACGTGCAATAACTATGTAATGTTATGGAATAAATAAGATAGGTGGCCCTTCTAATCCTTTGATACCATTCCTCACTCTGGGAGTCCTAGACAAACACACTGGGCATCAACCCTTGTATCGCTAGATGGCTTGCAAACTGGCTCATAGGTAGAACCCATGGTGTGAAAGCAGCAGACTCCATGTCAGACTGCCGACCAGTCATGAGCGAGTCCCACAGGGTTTTGTCCTGGGTCCCCTTTTGTTCGGGATGTATACCTCTGAAGTCAAGCCCAACACAAAGGGACTCTGGCTGACTATGTTTGCAGATGACTTCCCACGTGATGTTGACATCCTGCACAAAGTCCTCACTGAGACCTATGACTGGTGTCAGAACCCTGGACTTTAGCTCCGTGCCAGGAAATGTACCACCATCCCCTTTGAGAACAACATGGTTCTCAGTGGTAGTCCACTGGACACTAAAGTTGTTATAAGAGAACTGGGAACACAGGTTGACAGCGAGCTCTCTGTTGACCACCACATTGCCAGTAATAGTGTTGCATACAGGAAGTAAGAGGCCATTGTCTCCCTTTAATCTCTCGCCATTAGGCCAATTAACGAGTACAATGGTCCATTTGACATGTACCTCACTGGACACCTGCAACAACTGGAGAGGCTGAAAAATACCTCACAAAGAGGATCCTAGGCCTTGAACACTTGCTTTATATGGGCAGACTCCATTAACTCCGACTATTCTCTGTCTCCTATTGGCTACTTAGAGGCAATCTCTGCCTGCCTTACAAAATCATGTCTGACCCAGCTCTGTCAGGAATGCTACATCTAAAAAACCCAATCCATCCACACCACATGCCTCCGAGACCTCCACCCCATTTCCACAATCAACAAACATGCTGGTGGGACAGGTTCATAACCCAGAGACTGCCCACAATATGGAATAGACTTCACATAAATGTCAAGCAGAGCACCTCACTGGCCTTTTTCAAGAGAAATTTGGATGAGTGGATGGGGAATAGAAATCCCACCCTGGGGATCACTCCAGTGGCTATACTCGTTAGACACACTGAGGACCATCATTAGGTGGCATGATGCCGGGGTATTCCCATTGGCTAGGCTTGTAAAGGCTCCATGGCCATTCGTCCAATATACACCTCTGGAACCTATGGATCTCAGTAGTGTGTGTATGTGTGTATGTATATATGTATATGTGTGTTTTGTCTGAAGAAGCAGGTGGAGTGCCTCTTGGCTCAAATAAAATTGTTATATTTTATTATTTGCTACTGTTTGGATGTGTGTTATACCTTTTGTTGAGCACGAGTTGGACAGGGTTGTGTTTCAGTTAATGTTTGGAACTTTGGACATTTGCAGCGGATTATTTCCAGGAGTCTCTTGGAGCGGTATTTGGCTGAACTACCACAATTTGAACAATATATCTTTGTTTGTGTCAACTTGCTTGGGGAGTTGGTTATATAGCAGATACTGTTTTGCTTTGGAGCGTTCGTCAGCTTGTTTTCTGGAAGCTGGTGAAGTTACGCTTGAAAC